>NC_061118.1:7721957-7941078 GCF_002878395.1 Capsicum annuum | reverse complement strand
CTAATTACCTCAGAAGTATTAACAAACACATAAAGAAATAAAGGCAAATAATCCATTAATAATTCAAAAAAAGATTCAACGCTTAAAAAAACTAGAAGAAATATAGAACATTATCAATGTCCATCTCTACGAACTAAAAGTCGATGTACCAAAACTACTTAAGGATTGTCAAGAAAAGAATGTATCTCCAAAAATTAAAAAACAGAAAAAACAAATGCATGAGTCTAGGAAAATGGACTATGTCATCAAAGAAGGATCCATAGTAGCCAAAAAGATATTTCTCTCCCTTGAATTCAAATCACAGGCTAGAGTCACAGGTGAGGTCTTGCAAGAGCTGTTGTAAGATATCTTACAGTTAAATAAAAGAAAGAGAAGGTGTAGTATCAGTACACAAGAAAACAATGGTATACTATTAAGGTCATTTGACCAACTCAAGATAAGAAATATGAACACTAAACCATAACATATTACAAAAAGTTTATACATGCTCACCTAAACAACACCGTAATGCAACAAATAACACTTAGAACACTTTAAGTAACCTTAGCAACAAGTCAAAAGAGCTCAACCATATGCAATAAAGTCAATTAAAGTCAAGTCAATCATAAGGTACACAAAAATATATATATATCCCGAGTTAACTCGTGGAACTATCAAACTCAACTCTACCTTGTACATATATGCCAAAGAGTCTTACAATCACCCATTATTCATTACCTATATGGGAAAATTTTGTAGACGTACTAAATTTTAGACACAAGTTCTTGCCAACCTTATTCCACCAATATCCCATGAGAAAATACAAATTCCAAAACATTCCACAATCAATAATGGTATGTATACATAAGAAATCACATAACACAATGACGACAACCAACACTTGTAAAATTCACAACTTTGAGATATAAGTTATGTGAAATATAATCACCCCTTAAAACATGAATCGACAAGAAATACAACAAAATATTTTATATGCACATATGAAATATGTTGGATTAAACTATGTAACCATTACCTACCTCAATCCAAGCTTGGAAAACTCAACTAAGTCACTGCCTTGCCTTTTTGTGCAATTTTTTCTTGCTTTTGGTCCAAAGATAAATACAAAACATATAATAAATGCAATGACCTACCCCGTTGGGGAGTATAACTTATTCCCAATCTATAAGGCAAATTTTATGATCATTCCCTCCCCATTTTAAGGATTTTATATCATAATTTACCTAAAACTACCAATTTCAAGGATAATTATTTAATTAACATGCAAGTGTAATTTAATGATAATTAATCAAAACCCAATGATTTTATACCTAAATTACTCTCTTATACCAGAAAACCAACTAAAACCAATCCTTAACCCACCAAAACTATGTAAACTAGCAATTGTAAGGCTAGATTATTAAGTTACCAGTTAACAAGAATGAAATCCTTACCTTAATGGAAAAAATATAAAAAACTGATAATTTTGGCCAAATCACTAATGCTAAGGCCCCAAAACAATTTTTAAAAAAATAAACCATTTTTGGGTGTTTTTGGAATAAAATAGCAATTTACGTCGTTATAGAAGGCCTTGACTACATTGACTAGTTGTTATAGCTAGAATTATTATACTTTTTGAAATATCCCTACAGTGGCATACACATTGCTATAGTGAGGTGGGCGAGTCAGAATGTCAATTTTTCTCTAGTTTTTCCATTTTTGACAACACACCTTAAATCTAAGACATCACGAATAATACTCTTCACGTCGAGGGAGAGTTCCACTTACTCGAATTTAATTCCAAAAAGTCCTACTGGTTCCTTATCATCTTTGACAACTAAAAATTAAGATGAGTGTCATCACATTTACCCAATCCATTCTTGAATTTCTCTAGAACACACCTTACTCGTAGTTCATTTGAGACTAGCCTAGCCTAAAAATTATAACTTTAAATCTGGAAAGAAGCTTAGTCCAAAATTTTAAATGAGATACTTACACGTAACGACAGAATGGGTCGTTAAAACATATACTATTTACCCATCGTTCGTGCTCGAATGAAAAAATAAGAAAAATAGGCTGAATTGGGGAAAGAAGAGAGTGCATGTATTCTCAAACTAGTGAGGGTACATGTACCACACATCCTTACCAGTTTCTTAAGTGACTTCTTCAACCAGACGATGCTTTCATTGAACTTTGACTGAATGAATTTCCTTTATCCTCAACTTTCAAACTTCCTGATCTATAATCCCCACCTGCTCCTCTTCATAAGCTAAATTCTTATCTAATATTACCAATTCCCATTTAATAATGTGATCTCCATCCCCATGGTACCTTTTGAGCATTAATACATGAAATGTTGGATGAGCTCCCAATAACCCAGGCAATAATACTAGTTTGTATTCAAGAAATCCTACATTCTAAAGAACCTCAAAAGGACAAAAATTGTAGGGGCTGAGCTTTCCCTACATACCAAACCTCATGATGCCTTTTATGGGAGATAATTTGAGCAACACCTATTCACCAACCATAAAAGCCATGTCTATTACCTTGCGTTCTGCATATACTTTCTGTCTACTTTGAGCAGCCAACAACTTGTCTTGTATAAACCTTACCTTTTCTTAAGCCTCTCTTACCAAGTCGGCACCTAAAGTTTTAATATCATTAGTCACAAACCACCCAACAGGTAACGTACACTACCTTCCATAGAGTGCCTCAGATGGTGCATACCTACACTACAGTAATACCTGTTATTTTATGAAAACTCACACAACGACAATAATTCATCCTAGTGACCAGTAAAGTCAATCACATAAGTTCTCAACATGTCCTTTAGCACCTGTATCATCCTCTCAAACTGCCTGTTGAATTGAGGATGAAAGGTTGTACTAAAAGTGATCTTGGTGTGCCACTTGTTGTATATCTTATTCTAAAATTTAGAATTTTTTTTGTGTCTCTATCAAAAATAATGGTAAGGGGCACCCCATGAAGCCTAACTATCTCTTTGATATATATTTTGGCTAGTTGCTTTGAGTTGTAGTTTACCTGAACTTGCAAGAAGTTAGCTAATTTTGTCAATCGATCCACTATCACCCAAATAGAATCATATTTTCCCATGGTCTTAAGAAGCCCACCATGAAATCCATAACAATATTCTCTCATTTTCATTCAGGCATAGGCATTCTCTAAAGTAATCCCACGAGCTTTTATGTTCATTCTTCACCTGCTGATAGTTGAGACACTTTGACACATACTCTACTATGTCTTTTTTCATCCAAGCACATTAATAAAGCTCCCTCAAGTCATAGTACATTTTTGTTGCATCTAGATGAATAGACTAATGCAAACCATGGGCTTCAGAAAGTACATCACGAATTAAATCTCCAAACGAAGAAACACATATCCTTTTCTTAAACTACAATGACTCACCCCCATAGAAAGTGGAATCCTACCCCTCTCTATCCATCACCTTATTCTAGAGAGTAATCATATTCTTATATTTAAACTTGTGGGCCTTAATTTGATCTAGAAATGTTGAATTAACCTCAACACTCCCCTACCTGAAATACCAAATACATGCATTATGATTCTCGAGTCTTAAACTCTCTAGCTAAAGGTCACGTAGACACTTTCATAAAGGGCAAACTACTCATACTTATAGCCTTTTTCCTTAATGTGTCTGCCACTGTATTATTATTTCTAGAATGATATTGGATAGTAACATCATGATACCTTAACAATTCCATCTATATATGTTGTCTTAGATTCAAAAACTTTTGAGTAAACACATGCTACAAGCTATGGTTGTCTATGAAGACCACATACTTGACACCATAAAGACAGCATCTCCAAATCTTTAGTGCAAACACTACCATTGTCAGCGCCAAATCATGTGTTGGGTAGTTCTTTCCATAAGGCTTCTATTTTCTCAAAGCATAGATAATAAAATGCTTACCATGTCATAACACAACATCCAATACCAAAATTAAAGCATCATAAAACACTATAAATCCTTACATTCAACCCGAAGAGAAAGAATAAGATTCATGGTTAACAACCTCTTAAGCCTTTGAAACCTTTCCTCACAAATATCCAACCAGAAAAAAAGTACTTCTTTCTGAGTAAACATTGCTAAGTGTGTTGCTATAGATGCAAAATTCTAGACAAATTTACAGTAGTAGCTGGAAAGACCTATAAAACTCCTTACTTACATCACTGAGTTAGCCTAATCTAACTTGTAATTGCCTTAATATTTTTGGGATCCACCATCACACCATTTTCTGAAATGATATGTCCTAAGAAAGAAATCGAAGATAACCAAAACTCACATTTTGAAAATGTGGTGTATAATTGCTTCTCTTTTAGAATAACCAACATAATATAAAGATGACTTGTATGCTCCTCCATATTCTTAGAGTAAACAAAGACTTCATTGATAAACATAATGGAAAAACTCAAAATATTACTTAAAGATACCACACATCAAGCTCAAAAAGGTTGGTGGTGCATTGGTCAACCAAAAGGACATCACCAGAAACTCGTAATATTTATATCGAGTTCTAAAAGTTGTCTTTGGTATATCTTTTGGCCTAATTTTCAGCAGATAATAACCTGACCATAAGTCAACTTCGTCACAACCCTAATGGATGCGAGTAGCACCCATCCCATTTCTGATAAAAGAATCAATTACCTCAAAAGTATTAACCAATACTTACAGAAAAAAGGCAAATAATCCATTAATAATTCGAAAGGGATTCAATGTTTAAACAAACTAGAATAAATGCACAACATTTCTAATACCCATCCCTAAGATCCAAAAGTCAATGTACTAAAAAGAAAAGAAAGTGCATGAGTCAAGACAAAGGGCTATATTATCAAAGAAGGATCCACGGTAGCCCAAAAGATGTTTCTTACCCTTGAATTAAAATCACACGCTAGAGTTACAAGTGAGGTTTTATAGGATCAGCTAGAATATGCACTACCCTCAACAAAAGTAAGACCATGTATAGTATTAGTACATAAGAAAACAATAGTGTACTGGTAGTGTCATTTGTCCAACCCAAGATGAAAAATATGAACACTTAACCGTAACACAATGCAATAAGTTAATACATGCTCACCTCTACAACACCTTAGAGCAACAAATAACACTTAGACCTCTTTCAGTAACCTTAGAAACAAGTCAAAAGAGGTTAACAAGTATGCAATCAAGTTAGTAAAGTTAAGTAAATCATCAAGGTATCACAGCAATATATATATATATATATATATATATATATTTCAACAGTTCACTCATAGAACCATCAAACTGACCTTTACCTTGTACATATACGCCAAGGGTCTTACAACTGTCCACTAGCCATGACCTACATGGGAGAATCCTTTCCATGTACTAAATCCCAGACACAAGTATCTGCCAACCTTACTCGACCAATATTACATGAAAATGTCCAAATATCAAAACATTCCACAATCAACAATTGTATGTATGCATAAGAAATTATATAACATTATGATGACAACCAACACTAGTAATATTCATAAGCTTTACATATAAATTTAGTGTAATGTGATCACCCCTAACAACATCCAACAACAAGTAACACAAGGAAATAATTAATATGCACATATAATATAAGTTGGATTAAACTACGTAACTATCACCTATCTCAATCCATGTTTGCACAACTCAACTAAGCTTGATCCTTAACTTTCCATGAAATTTTTTCTTGATTTTGGTCTAGAGACAAATACAAATTACATAATCTACACAATGACCTACCCCTTGAGGGATTATAACTCATTCCCAACCCTTAGTGCCAAGTTCATGATCATTCCCTCCCTTTTATAATGATTTTCTATCCTAATTTGCCTAAAACTACCAATGTCATGGATAATTTAGTAAATTAACAACACGCAATAATAATTTAATGATCATTAATTAAAACCAAATGATTCTATACCTAAATTACTCCCTTGCACCAAAGGATCAACTAAAACCATCCCTTAACCCTCCCCAAACTACATAAACTAGCAATTCTAAGGCTTGATTATTAATTTACTAGTTAATGGAGAAGAAATTCTTACCTTAACGAAGAAGAACGATGAAAAACCAATGATTTTTACCTAAATCACCAATGTTGAAGTTTGAAAGCACTTTTTAGAAAAATAAACATTATTTTTTTTGTGGGGGGGGGGGGCTGTTTTTACATATTACAATGCTATAGAAGTATCACTATAGCGATTTAGTAATTGTAGCGACCCTTGATCACGTTGACTAGTCACAATGGAGGGAATTATTTCCATTTTGGGCATGTCCCTGTAGCGACGTGTAGGGGTGGGCATTCGGTTTATTCGGTCTGATAGTTTAATATCGGTTTGATTTTTCAATTTTTGGATTGACAAAAATTACAACCGTAACCAAATCAAAATTATATTTGGTTATTTTAGATTTTTATATTGGTTTTAAAGATTAAAGTAGTGAACCTCCCTTTGTCAGTCCGAACATTTAAAATTACTGAATTATTTTTTAAATAATTTTTTCAAACCTAATTTTCATTAACCTTGAATTTCACTAGAACCTGTTGTAAATATTGTGAGATCATTTTTTGGAATTCATTTCCACTTATCCTTGTATCATCTTGAAGTAAATATTTACGATTTGCAAAATTTTTTGATTTTCCACCCAACAAAATTATACTTTAGTAAAAGCTAAATAGAGAAAACAAATAGTGAACTTTCCTCTCCAAGGCCAACCAACATACAATTTAAGCTTCCATCGTGACGTATAAAGAAACAAGCATATTATAGCATGGGCATACTTCAGACAGTGAAGCCTTTCCCACTAACAGTCACCTACATTAGTAGCATATGTTCATTTTCGGTCACTTTAGTTATCTACTAGGTTGCCAAAATCAAAAGATAAAGGTGCTCAGATGAACAAAATTCATGAGAGAAAACTAAAAAGCAATTCAAACAGAGAAAACTAAGCCTCAGATGCATTTAATTTTCTTTTAGTTCTCAGCCTTTAGTCTTAAACTATCAATTTAAGTGAAAAATAAAAGAAAAACAAATTAGAAATTATTAGAAGGCTGACTGATCGGCAGAATAGCTGGTCAAAAAATTGATTGCCGATCAGTTGAACGATTGGTCGCTGGCTATCCACTAAAAATACCCATAGACCACTATTGCTCCCTACCTCCGGTGGATAGCCATAGTCGAATGAATGAATGCTTGCTAGCAGCCTTACCTTTGGAGTTTGATAGATTATACGTGAGTCACCAGTACACTCATCGATGGTCTGTAGCTCTCCCCTCGCCACTCTTTGGTGTGTTCTAACTCATGGATAGTTGTGAGTAACCAGTGGATTGTGCATGAGAAACGGCGTAGGGAATACGGATTTAGGGTTGGATGGTTGGCAGATGGTTGTCCTATTTTAATTTATATACTACTTAGTAATTTTATATATATACATATATATATAATAAATATATATATTAGTTATTTATTTATAAAATTTTGGTTTTTTGGTTCAACCAAAATTTATTTTTGAAAAACTAAAAATCTAACCAAAAAATCAAAATTTAAAAATTAAAAATTGAAATCGATCCGAAAAACTAAAAAGCTGAAAAACCAAAACCAAAATTAAATTTCTATTTGGTTTCTTAGCTTTTTCGGTCTGAACCAAAATGTGCGCAACCCTAGCGACATGCACATTGCTATAGTCACATAAACAAGGCAGAATATCCAATTTTCTCCAGAATTCCCCTTTTTCACAACACACCTTAAATCCAAGACATCATAAATAATCCACTTTACATCGAGGTCCATTTCGGGAGAGTTACTTACCCTAATTTAATTTGAAAATTTCATATGGGTTCCTTATCATCTTAGAGAACTAAAAATTAAGATGAAAACCATCAAATTTTTCCATTCCTGGATTACCATAAAACATACCTTGCTAAGATTTTATCTTAGCCTAAAATTTTAAACAAAAGCCTTACACATAGTGATGAAAAGGGTCATTAAACACTTGGTATTTTACACCTGACACTAGTAAGCCTAAAGCTCTAGTACCAAGCTTTCACGCCCCCAAACTAAGCCGTAATGGCACCTACCACAACACCCTAGTAGGTTACTAAGAACCCAAAGTGGGATACATAACGTAACAGATAAGTGAATGTTGAAAGAAGAACAAATGGGATAAATGGGCTAGATATATATACACATACATAATAGGGTACAAAACAAATTCAACCATCCCCAGACTCAGCGTCACCAATACAAGTGCTACTAAATATAAGTAAGAAAATCTAGTATGATACATAAATATACAAAAGATACTAGTAATATAAGTAGTATATCAATAGAAAAGAAGTGGAAAAGTCTCCCGATGCTTGGGGCTCACTATTGATCTGAACATCAAGTCTTTTGGAATAATAGAATCATTTAGGATGGTTAGTGTTAGAGTTTGCATCAAAAAAATATGAAAACTATACCATATAAATCATAATAAAAAGAACCCTGCACATAGAAAGGACCTAATAGTCTAGTTTCATAATATAATAAGAGTGCACATGGCAGTAATATCTATATATAATGTTCATATAATATGGTGTAGTATGTTTTAACGTAATGCAATATGGTGACCATTGAATAAAAGCCTATTTTACCTCAAATCTTCCTGGAATCTCACCTTACACATAATAATAGTGAAAGCCCAAAATTTTACATCGAACTCGCTTAGAATCTCACCTCAAACATAGCAACATTGAAAGCTCAAAATATTTCCTAAGACTCTCTTGGTATTTCACCATAGATAGAGTAAAATAAGTACAAATTGAAAAGAATTAGAAGCTCTCCTCGGATTGATTAAAAGGTTAGAGTCTGAAATCTAACCTTGGACATAGTAAGAAGAGATATAATTTTATTTTTGAAATCCAAAATTTCTATTTTCCTCTTTACCATAGTATTGATTCATTTGTATGAATTACAAATATATATTTTTTATGTATAGGGCAATATCAACAATACAAAAATAATCAATTCAAATCACGATATACCACAAGTCTTAGGCCATACACTTCACAATTTTATCAAAAAAAAATAATTGAAATCACTTCTCAATGCATGCTATAAACTATAAGACCACTCAACCAAGAAAATCATACACCAATATCTTACCTAGAAAGTCATAATCTATTCATAACAATAGGAAAATAACCTACATAGTGACTATCAAGTAGCAATTCACTTATGTAATGACCATCCAAGTCTTTTTCTGTATTTTTACTTATTTTCCTCATATAAAGCTTTCCTATTACTGCCTTAAGTCATAAATGACTTGCTGGAACTAACAATTCAATTGCCAAGCAGTTATTTTGATATTAGAGCCAATTTTCTATTTTGAAGTCTTTGTTGGTAAGAATTGTCTACCAGGCAAAAACTTTAGTCAAATGACCTCATATGTCAATTCTGAACTTTCTAATAGCTCTAAAACATCAAATTTATGTTATATGGACCTTTTATTCAGGTTTCAAGGCTTCCATACTAATATTAGGCAATTGGTCAAAAGTAAAGAAAATGGCACTTAGGCATATGACCTACTTTTCATTGAAACAACCTTGGATGGAAATTTTAACAATGCCGATGAGTTAGGAACATTGAATTTGATAGGTTAGCATAGTTTGTTTATGTATATGAGATTCTAAACTAATCCTGATTGGTCAATGGAAACTTGGAAAAATAATAAGTCTCCAGCTTGTACATCCAGCTAGTATGATTGCTAAAGTAGCCCTTTGGGTGCATTAGCGGAGGGTGCTTTAATAACATTTATGTACTTTAGTAGCCCTGGCTAGTTCAGTATGCTGCTAAAGTACAAGTTGCTTTCACTGGCTTGCTACTTTAGCAGCCTACCACATAAGCACGGGTACCGCGTTGGCGGTACCTAGATATTTTAGAGCTAACCACTAAAGCGACCCGTTGCTCACTTTAGAGGCACCTGGATCCTTATAAGTTCTACACTTAGCCTAATTTTCTCCCATTTTTCACACAAGTTCAAGAGTGAAAAACCCTAGAACATGTGAAAACTTGGGAGAAATATTAATAGGTGAGTTTGGGGTGTTCGTAAGCATGAATTACTCATTTCTTATCTAAATTCCTTATAATTTTGCATCAAGTCCATGGCTAATTTCTTTATAAATACCTAAAATCCCTAGAATATTAGTGGTTGATTGTAGCACTATTCGAGCTTAGAAATTGGCCATTCTTGAGGGTAAGTATTCCTTGAGCATCGGTTTTGAAAGTGTGATTCTATAAGTAGGACCCTCATGGTATTTTTACGTAATTTGGAACCAAAGCATGAAAATACAATATCGGTACCATTTTTAGTATATTGATGAGTAGATTATGATTATGATAGCGAGTCGGTGACATTCCTTAAATATTTGGTGTCTAAGAATGGGATTATGGTGGATTTAGTGGAGATTGAGGCTATTCATGATTGGGCAAGGCCTATATCTTCCTATGAGATTCATAAATTTATTGGTATAGCTGGTTATATAGTCATTTTATTGAGGGTTTTAATACTATTACAATGTAGGTGATCAGATTAAATTGAAAAAAGACTCCTTTTTGGTGGTCTGAGGAGTGTGAGTTGAGCTTTGGGAAGCTCAAGGAATTTTTCATTTCAGCTTCTATATTGGCTCTTTCCATTAAGAGTGAGGGATTCATCAGATATTGTAATGCTCTTAGTGTTGGTTTGGGTTGTGTTCTGATGTAGCAGGGTCAAGTTATTTCTTATGCATTGAGGCAGCTGAAGGTGCATGAGCGCAACTACCCCACTCATGATTTTGAGTTAGTGGCGGTAGTTTTTGCACTTAAGATTTGGAGGCATTATTTGTGTGGCATGCATTTTGAGATCTTTATGGATCATCATAGTCCTTAATATTTTGTAATTTAGAGAGAGTTTGATTCTAGGCATTATAGATGGATGAAGTTTCTTAAAGATTATGACATCTTTATTTTGTATTATCTGAGAAAGGCAAATATTATAGCAGATACCTTGAGATAGAAGGCGACAAGTATTAGTAGCTTAGCTTTTATCTTAGTTTCTCAGAGGCCATTTTTATAGGATGTCTAGTCCTTGCTAAACTGTATATGGTGACTCGATATTCAGACCCGCAGAGGATTCTTGCTAGTTTTGAAGCTATGAATTTATATTTTAGACACGAGGAAGATTCTTTCTAGTGTAGAGGCTAGGTCTACCCTATTTGAGCAGATTCAAAGTCGTCAGTTTGAGGATATGAGACTTTGCATCATCTATTATCAGGTGTTGAGTGTTCAGTCCAAGAGGGCTACCATTGATTTTGAGGGCATTCTGAGCTTTGATGGTCGTAATTGTGTTCCAAAGATTAGATACTTGATTCAGTCGATTTTACGTGAGGCTCACAACTCTATATATTCTATTTACCAAGGTACAACTAAGATGCATAAAGATTTAAGGAAACATTATTAGTGGAGTGGTATAAAGAGAGATGTAACAAACTTTATAGCTCATTGCCTATGTATTCAGCAAGTGAAAGACAAGCATTAGAGGATGAAGGCTTGATTTAGAGATTGCCTATTCCTAAGTAGAAATAGGATAAGATTAGCATAGACTATATTAGTAGGTTGCCTTTTACTTCCCATGGTTTTGATAGTATTTTGTTCATTATAGATCAGTTGACCATATCGGCATATTTCAATCCTATTCAAATATTTTTCATTGGTTTGTGGTTAGACCATATCTATGTTTGCAAGATAGTCTATTTGCATGGGTACCCATATCTATCATCTTAGATTGGGGCTTAGTTTCCACTTTTAGATTTTGAAGAGCTTTTTAAGAGGAGTTGAGTACTTAGGTGGCTCTTAGTACAACCTTCCACCCTTAGAATGATGGGAAATTAAAGTAGACTATTCAGTTTCTTGAGTTTATGCTTTGATCCTGTGTTATGAATTTTTGGTGTTAGTGGTAGTGGGAGTAGCACTTGGCTTTGCCAGAGTTCCATATAATAACAACTATTATTTGAGTATTAAAATGGTACCCTTAGAGGATTTGTATGGTAGGAAATGTCATTCTCCAATTATGTGGTTTGAGAGCTTTGAGATTAGACCATGTAGTACTAACATGCTTTAGAGGTCGTCGGATAGAGTCAGACTGATTGAGGATAGATTAAGGGTAGCTCAGAGTAGGCAGAAGTTGTATGCAGATCGTAGACTTCATACCTTGAAATTTAAAGTTGGAGATCGGGTATTCCTCTAAGTATCTCCCATGAACGGTGTGATGTGGTTTGGGAGGAAAGGCAAGGTAATACTGCACAAGACCCTAGATAAGTTTCTAGCTATTTGTCATATGTTTAAAGGTCCCAAAGCAATTATTTAACACTAAGTACAAGTGACAAGGCCATTTAACCACTTAAGATTTCAAATATTTTATTTTTGGCCTTCCCTAGTTTGAAATGTCAATTTATGAGTTGAAATATATTTTGGAATATTAAAAGGATCATCCGGGAGAGTTTCAAAATTTTCAAAAGAGGTTCGGAGTGGTTTTGGACCATGAATGCAGTAACCCTACGTAATTTCAGCATGTCATAATGGATAGTCTCCGTGATATGTAGCATGTCACGGATGTTGGTCTCCCGATATGTAGCTTGTCACAGAGGTTAGCCTCTACAATAGACAGCATGTCATAAAGGCTGGCCTCCACAATAGCAACGGTGCCATGCTGCAGTATAAATTTGTTCAATCTTCATTAAGGGGTCAAGGGCATATTAGCCCCAATCATCATTAGTTAACTATGTTCATTCTCCTCTCATTCTCAAAAGCACAAAGAAATCAAAAGCTCCCTCCAAAAATTCACCATCCAAGGTCTTAATTCCAAGTTTCCTTCAAGAATTCAAGAAAACTCAGGTATGTGCGGTATTCATCAATAGGTTTCTTCCACCCATTGAGTCTAAAAAAATACCTTATTTTTCAAGTATAAACCCTTTTCCCTCTTTTGATGAAATTTCAATAACAACTTTGAATTTATTAAGCTGTCTCTTAATAGTTTTGAATACAAACCATGAAATTTGTTTCCCCATATGAATTATGTTCTTACATGATTTATAAACAAATTCACCCATATCATATTCAATTGAGACCAAGTTGATTATAAATTTATGAATTTAGCAGTGTGATCATGTTGTCCTTATAAGTTTAACACCTTTCCATACTCATAATCATGGATTTGATCAGATTAGTGAAATATACTATGTTTTGTATCTACGAATCATGAAAATCCTTACAGTATTATGATGATGTTATCGTACTTTATGTATTATTCAGTGTTGGTGGGTTATGAACATCTGATACCTATATGTTTGTGCATGTTTTCGATTTCAAGCAACAAGAAAGTCAGATTATGATTTTATCATCATATCTAGACTATCACATTCATGCTAAACAAGTAACAATTGTGAGTCTTGTTAACTTTAACCAATACCAGTGTCAGTTCAGTTAGGAGTAGGATTTAGCATCGAACGACCCTATGGATACTGCCAGTAGAGGACTGGGACCTATAGTAGCAGTCCCTAAGTTCCATAACTATGCAATCAATGTAGGTTATTAGATGTCACCCGCCAGTAAAGGACTGACACTCTCTTAGGGGTCATCCGCTAGTAGAGGACTGATACCTTAGTCCTTCAAGACACCAACTTAGTAAATTCATATAGCCAGTGTTAGTACCCATGGAAAGGTACTGACACCCTTCCAATTGGGTTATTGTTTGACCTAGATCAGCTCATATTAAGGCATATCAATTATATAATATCTCACACCATTTTAGTTCAGTACTTGGATTTTATCAGTTCAGGTTTACATGACCAAGTGTTAAGTTTATCAGCTATACAGTTAGTCACTTTAACAAATTATTTTTGTACATGCTTTACTTGGTCTTGCATTTATTTTACATCTCTATGCATTCATGCTTAGTATCTATATATACTTTAATTATTCTCTATCTCACGTACTAGTACATTCAAAGTACCGATTGCATACTCTATTTTACACTATGTTGTCTTATAACATAGGTTCAAATGCTTAGTTTTTTTATCTCCCTTAGTTAGTTCTGTGCCACTTAGCAGAAGTTATGGTGAGTCCTCATCCATTGAGGAAAAATTATTTATAGTTAATTTGGTACTCCTTTATTTTATTTAATCGGCTTTATTTGGGGGTTCATCCCATCAAATCCTCATATTTTAGGGCTTTCAAATAGTCAGACTTATTTCTAGTTTTTAAATCAGATGTTCAAGCATGATGTGTAGTGTTTTAGTATTACATATTAATAGAATTTTTCATCAGCTTAGCTTCTGCATATGATGTTTTATTATTATTCAATGCACACAATAGGTAGCAGATTCATGGGTTAACTTAGGGTCACTTGTGGCCTTAAGCACAATGTTACAACTTGGGGCAGTATTAGGTGGTAACAAACTTAGTATTAGAGCCTAATATTTTAAAGTGTCTGAGGGTGTTTGAAAGCTGCGTTGAGTAGAGTCTTGTGCATGGATGTGAAGCATGCCACACTTATGGGCAAGAGGCTATGAGACGTTATAGTAAAGTTTGTCTTCTTTCAGTATTCATGTCATACGAAAGAGTGTGAGCTCTATTGAATTCCCTTTTCTAGCTCGTCCTTCATCCATTTACAGAAAGTGACGCCCAGGAGTAATAACATAAGAAGAAACGGGGATCATGCTGCACCACTACATATTCAGGAAGACCCATTGAACGAACATGTTTCCCATGCTGAATTCAGGACCACTTTCACTATTTTAGCCTAGACTATGGCTATTTAGAATAACCAGTAGGTCATTGACCAGTCAATCCAATAGTGAGCATAGAAGCAGCTAAGATGAAGGTTTTCGCTGAGATAAATCCTTGCTTGTTTTCTGGATCTAAGTCTAAGAAGAATCTGTAAGAGTTTTTGGATGATGTGTATAAAGTGATAGATAATGTGTGTGTTACTTCTAGTGAGAGTGCTTAATTAGCCGCTTACCAATTATAAGGAGTGGCTCATACTTTGTTCAAGCAGTGGAAGGAGGACAAACGTGTTGAGGCAGGACCTGTATAATGGGATGCGTTCGAAACATCCTTTTTAGATAGATTATTCCCAATTGAGTTGATGGAGGCCAAGGTGCAGGAGTTTATAAATCTAAAGCAGGGAAATATGAATGAGAAGGAGTACTCACTTATGTTTACCCAGTTGGTGAGGTATGCTCCGACTATGGTGGATGATTCTAAGTCCAGAATAAGTAAGTTTATGTATGGTGTGTCAGAGATATAGTCAAAGAGTGTAGAATAACTATGTTGATTAAAGAGATAAGCATTATTAGGTTGATGGTTCATGCTCAGCAAATTGAGGAGGAAAAGCTCAAAGAGAAGGAAAGGGAGAATAAGAGGGCCAGAATTGGTAGCTTTAAATTCTCACAACAAAGGTCTAATGGTGGGAATTATTCTTAGCCCCGCCAAAAATTTTCAGCTCCAGCCCCATCTTTAGCCAGTGTGTCAGTGCCTAAGTTCTAGTAGGACAATTGGGATAGAGTGCTGGACTCTAAGTCCCAGGGTTGTATGAATAGTCGTCGCACTAATCCACTTTGCAGGAGATATGGTAAGAACTATTAGAGTAAGTGTAGGGCAAATAGTGATAAGTGTTTTGGATGTGGAAATCCAGGCCACAAGATCAGAGATTGCCCAGTGGTTTCCCAGAAAGGTAAAGAGTTTTGTCAACCAAGTCAGTCTAGTTTCTCATCGGCCCTAGTAGGTCTCCCGACTCAGCAGAGAGTTGCCTCTAGCATGCTAGTGGGCAACGTTAGAACTGACTTTATGCTCTCCAAACTTGAGATAATCATGAGAGTTCTCCTGATGTGGTTACAGGTACATTACAGGTCTTTCATCTTAATGTTTATGCATTATTAGACCCCGGAGCTTAATTTTATTTTGTGATTCCCTATATAATTGTATACTTTGGCATTAGTCTAAATATATTAGCAGAGCCCATCTCAGTATCTACCCTAGTGGGTAGTTCTATTATAGCCAGACAGCTATACAAAAATTTCTTGGGCATAGTGTCTCAAAAAGTCACTTTAGTTGACCTTGTAGAGTTAAATTTTGATATCATTCTTAGAATGGATTGGCTCCACTTATGCTATGCCTTAATTGACTATATAAATAGAATGGTTCAATTCCAATTTCCTAATGAGCCGGTTATTAAATGTAGGGGTAGTACTTTAGTGTCTATAGGTTGGTTTGCCTCTTATCTTAAGGCAAGAAAGATAATATAAAAGGGATGCGTTTACCATTTCATCCAAGTTAAGGACTCAAATTTTAAAACTCTAAGTCTTTAGTTAGTTCAAGTAGTGAATGAGTTTCCAGATGTATTCCTTGAAGATCTTCCCAGAGTTTCTCCCGAAAGGGAAATTGACTTTGAAATAGATCTCCTCCCAGATACTCATCCTAATTCAATTCCTCCTTATAGAATGGATCCAGATGAGCTTTAGGAATTGAAGGAGCATTTGAAAGACCTCTTAGATAAGGGTTTCATCAGTCCTAGTGTTTTCCAATTGAGCACTTTATTTCTCTTCATGTAAAAGAAAGATAGTTCTCTCAAAATGTGCATCGACTACCATCCATTGAACCAAGTCACAATAAATAATAAGTATCATCTCCCCAAGATTGATGACTTGTTGGACCAAATTTAGGGTGCAAACTATTTCTCTATGATAGACCTTAGATCTGACTATCATTATCTCAGAGTCAAAGAATGTGACATTTCAAAGACAACCTTCAGAAATCGGTATAGTCACTTAAAATTTCTAGTTATGTCTTTTGGACTAATGAATTCTCCTGAAACTTTGATGGACTTGATGAACAGGGTGTTCAAGTAATACTTGGACATGTTCATCATATCTTTATAGATGACATCCTTATTTTTCTTGTAGTGAAGGTGATCATGCAGACCATTTGAGTATTGTATTGTAGACCCTTAAATATCACCAGCTATTCTCTGAGTTCAGCAAGTTCAAATTTTAGTTGAGATTAGTAGCTTTCCTTGATCACATCATTTCTGGTGATATCATTCAAGTTAATCCTCAAAAGATTGAAGCAGTTAGAAACTTTCCTAGGCTCATTTCTCTATTAGATATCAAGAGTTTCTTGGGTTTAGCCAATTACTATAGATGGTTTGTTGAAGGATTTTCTTCTATTGCTTCTCCCATGTCTTGACTAACCTAAGTAAAAGTAAAATTTCAGTGGTCAAATTCCTGTGAGAAGATTTTTCGGGAGTTGAAAACTCGACTCACTTCTTCTCCAGATTAACTCTACTAGAGGGTTCAGATGGGTTTGTAGTTTATTGTTATGCTTTTAGAGTTATACTTAGTTGTGTGTTAATACATCGAGGTAAGGTTATAGCCTATGCCTCTAGGAAGCTCAAACCCCATGAAAAGAATTATCCGACTCTTGATCTTGAGTTGGCAACAGTTGTCTTTGCCTTAAAGATTTAGAGGCATTATCTTTATGGTGTTCATACTGATGTGTTTATAGATCATAAGAGTTTAAAGTATGTGTTCACTTAGAAGGATCTAAATCTTTGTCAGAGAAGGTGTCTTGAATTATTGAAAGACTATGATGTGAGTGTATTGTACCACCCAAGTAAGGCCAATCTAGTGATTGATGCCCTTAGTAGATTGTTTATGGAAAATGTTGTGCATATTGAAAAGGATAAGAAAAAGCTAGTCTATGAGGTACATTATCTTGCTAGAGTAGATATTCATTTGGTTTATTTGGCCAAAGGTAGTATATGGGTTTAGAATGGTTCGGAATCTTCATTGGTGGCCAAAGTGAAAGAAAATCTAAATAGGGGCCCTAGTTTGGTCAAGTTGAAAGATGCAGTTCGAGATCAGAAAGTTGAGGTTTTCTCCCAAGTGAGAGATAGTTCACTTCATTATCAGGGCAGGTTATATGTTCTGAGTGTGGATGATTTGAGGATGAGAATATTAGCGGAGAAACATGGTGTGCGGTATTTTATTTACCTAGGAGTCACTAAGATGTACCATGATTTGTGGGAAGTCTATTAGTGGAATGGTATTAAGAATGATATTGCGGAATTCATGGCTAAGTATTTGAATTGTCAGTAGGTTAAGGTTGAGCGCCAAAGGACTAGTGGTATGCTTCAGGAGTTCAACATCCCCACATGGAAGTGGGAGGTGGTGAACATGGATTTGGTTACAAGATTACCTCGTACACATCATCAACATGATTCAATTTGGGTCATTATAGATATAATGACTAATTTTTCCCATTTCTTGCCAGTTTATACTTCGTATTCAGCCAAGGATTATGCTAGACTCTATCTCAAGGAATTGGTAATGTTACATAGGGTTCCATTAACCATCATTTTAGATAGAGGTACCCAGTTTACCTCTCACTTTTGGAAGAATTTCAGAAGGGTCTTGGTACCCCAGTCCATCTTAGTACAACTTTTCATCCTCAGATAGAGGGTCAGGCAGAGCGGACCATTCAAATATTAAGGAACGTATTAAGGGCTTGTGTTATCGACTTTAAGGGTAGTTGGGATAACCACTTACCTTTAATTGAGTTTGCCTATAATAATAGCTATAACTTCAGTATTTAGATGGGTCTGTTTGAAGCTCTTTATTAAAGGAGGTGTAGATATCTTATTGGTTGGTTTGAAGTAGGTAAGGCTACTTTTATAGGTCCATATTCAATGTATGAGGCAATGAAGAAAGTTTAATTGATTCGAGAAAGGCTAAAGACATCGAGAGCCAATAAAAATCCTATGCTGATGTGACGAGAATAGATCTTAAGTTTGATGTTTGCAACTTAGTTTATTTGAAAATTTCACCCATGAAAGAGGTGAAGAATTTTGGTAAGAAAGGGAAGCTCGATCCCCGCTATATTGGCCCATATTGGATTTTGAGTCATTTTAGGAAGGTAGCTTATGAGTTAGAGTTGCCTGTAGAATTGATATCAGTGCATCTGGTGTTTCATGTCTCTTTGATCAAAAAATACATTGGTGACCTAGCTTCTGTCATTCCTTTAGAGAATGTGGGTGTGAAATATAGCCTTTCCCATGAAGAAGTCCAAGTTGAAATCCTTGATCGTCAGATTTATTGGTTCAAAAATAAGGAAATTGCCTTTGTAAAGGTTTTATGGAGGAATTAGTCCATTGAGGGAGATACTTAGGAAGCAAAGTTGATATGCGAGCCAAGTATCCCCATCTTTTCTCTACGAATTTAGATTCATCTTGAGGTAATGGTTTCTCTTAAATTGATTCTCTCATTTTCCTTCTCAGCTATCCAACCATCTTCATGTGATAGAATACAATCATAAATTTACTTTAATCCAGCTATTAAATCATGATTTAGCTCATAAGTATTTAGCATATAATCTCCACCTTCCCAGTATCTCAGCTCAGAAAGTTCATTCGGGGAGAAACGATCTCAAGGGGGAGATATTATGATACCCTGCAAGACCCTAGATAAGTTTCCAGCTATTCTTCACATGTTTAAAGGTCCCAAAGAAATTATTTCACACTAAGTACAAATGTCATGGCCATTTAACACTAAGATTTTGAACATTTTATTTTTGGACTTTTTGAGTTTGAAATGTCGATTTATGAGTTTAAATATGTTTAGGAATGTTAAAATACTCATCCTAGAGAGTATCAGAATAAAAATAGGTTCGGAGTGGTTTTGGACCACAAAGGCAGTAAGCCTTCACAATTTTAGCATGTCACGAAGGATAGTCTCTGTGATACATAGCATGTCACAGAGGTTAGTCTCCACGATATCAGCATGTCACAAAGGTTAGCCTCTATAATGGGCAATGTGTCACAAAGGCTGGGCTCCACGATAGCCATCGTGCTATGCTACAGTGTAAATTTATGCAGTCTTTATTAAGGGGTGAGGGCCATTATTTTCCCCATTCATCCTTAGTTAACGACGTTCATTCTCCTACCATTCTGAAGAACAAAAAGAAATCAAAAGCTCTCTCCAAGAATTCACCATCCAAGGTCTTAATTCCAAGTTTCCTTTAAGAATTCAAGCAAACTTGGGTATGTGGGGTATTCGTCAATGGGCTTCTTCCACCCATTGAGTCATAAAAATCCCTTATTTTTCAAGTATAAACCCCTTTCCCTCTTTAGATGAAATTTTATTGTCAAGTACGAATATATTCAACTTTTTCTTAATAGTTTTAATACAAACCATGACAATGTGTTTCCCCATGTGAATTATGTTCTTACATGCTTTATAAACTCAGTCACACATATCATGTTTAGTTTAGACTATGTTGTTTATCAATTTATGAATTTAACTATGTGAGCATGTTATCCCTTTAAGTTTAACACCTTCCCATACTCATAGTCATGAATTTGATCAGTTTAGTGAAATATACTATGTTTTGGGTCTACGAATCATGAAATCCTTATAGTATTATAATGATGCTATAGTAATGAATCTATTATTCAGTGCTAGTGGATTATGAACACCCGATACCTATATGTTTATGCATGTTTTCTATTTCAAGCAATAAGCCAGTCAGATCATGATTTTATCATCATATTCAGATTTTCACATTCATGTTACGAAATTCTCAGTTATGAGTCCTATTAACTTTAATCAATACCAGTTTTAGTTCAGTTGGGAGTAGGATTTAGCCCCGATGAACCTAGGGATATAGGCTCACCCGCCAGTAGAGGACTATGACCTTCAATAGAAATCCCTAAGTTACAGAACTATGTAATAAGAATAGGTTATTGGATATCACCTGCCAGTAGAGGACTAAAACTCTCTTAGGGTTCATCCTCTAGTAGAGAACTAATACCTTAGTCCTTCGGGACACGAGTTTAGTGGATCCATACAGCCAGTAGTACCTGTGGCAAGGTACTGACACCCTTCCAACTGGGGTTATTGTTGGACCTCGATTAGCTCAAATTGGGGCATGACAATTACATGATAGCTCCCACAGTTTCAGTTCAGTACTCAAATTATATCAGTTTAGGTTTGTATGACCAAATGTTCAGTTTATCAGCTATATAGTCAGTCACTTTGCCAGATTATTTCAGTACATGCTCTACTTGGTCTTGCAATTATTTAACATGTTCATACATTTATGCTCAGTATCTATATGTACTTTAATTATTCAATAACTCACGTACTAGTACATTAAAAGTACTGATTGCATACTCTTTTTGTGCTATGTTGGCTTATAACATAGGTTCGAACGCTCGATTCCCGAATCGCCCTTAGTCAGTCCAATGCCACTCAACAACAGTTATGGTGATTCCTCATCCATCGAGGACAAGATATTTTCCATTACTTTTAGTACTTCCTTTATTTTAGTCAGTTAGAGTTAGTTGGGGGTTTGTCCCATCAACTCCTCATGTTTTTTAGGCTTTCAGATAGGCAGACTTATTTCCATTTTTTAACAAAAATTCAGACATGTTAGGTATTATTTTAGTATTATATCTTCATAGAATTTCTCATTAGTCTAGATTCCACATATGATGGTTTATTATAACTTTATTCAGTGTACAAAATAGGTACTAGATTCTTGGGTTAGCGTAGGGTCACTTGTGGCCTTAAGGATTGTGTTATGACTAAGGGGCAGTCTCAGGTCTTGATCGACAAGCTCAGCCCTATATATTTATGACGCTTTGAAATCTTTTGCACAGTTGGAGAGGTGGCTTATGAGTTAGCCTTACCCATAATTTTTGCTAATGTTCCTCTAATTTTCCATGTTTATATATTGCAGTGGTACATTAGAGATGAACCCTATGTGCTCAGATGGGACTCGGTTCAGTTGGATAAGTGGTTGACCTTCGTGGAGGATCTTGTATTCATATTATCCAGGATATTAAATGGTTGTGCACTAAAGAGATTCCAGTAGTTAAGGTTTAGTGGAGACACAGCCCAGTAGATGAGGATACTTAAGAGATCAAGAGCAATATACGGTATGAGTATCCTCACCTATTTGGGGCTTCCAAGACATCCTAACTCTTTACTTTTACAGAGAAAGTTATGTTAGTAGTGGATATTATAATGATCTTCCAGGTCATTTTCTGCATTTCCCCTCATTTTTGACATGTAGAGATTTCCTATAGCTGTCCCAAGCCATTTATGACTTACTAGAGCTGACAATTTGGTTATCAGATAGTTCATTTGGTATTTAGAACTAATTCCCTATTTTGAAGTCTTAGTTGACAAGAATTAGCTACCGGGTGAAAACTTTAGTCAATGACCTCGTATGCTGATTCTGACAGTTCCAATAGCTTTGAAACATCGATTTTAGGCTAGATAAATCTTTTATTTGTGTTCCAAAGCTTTTGAACTCATTCCAAGCTATTGGCTACAGGTGTGGGACACACTTTTTATCAAAAATGAGTTGTTGGATATAGGTATGGGACCCACTTTTTATCAAAACAACCTCAAAAGAAAATTGACTGTGCCATTGAGTCCAGAATGCTGAATTTAATAGGGTAGTTTTGTTCATTTGCGTATACAAAATTCTAAACAAATCCCGAGGGGTCAATGAAGACTTGGAAAAATACCAAGTCCAACTAGTGTGACTGCTAAAGTGGACTTTTGGGCGCTTTAGAAACCTTCAGGCTCTTTAGTGGCCTTGCCCAGCTCAGTGTGCTACTTTAGCACTAGCTTGTCCTCTTTAGCGGCCTGCCACATAGGTTTGTGTACCCCTTTAGTGACACTTGGGCTCTTAAGCATTGACCCAAAAGCAGGCCCAGTTCCCTCTTAAGCGGCACCTGGAGCCTTATAAATTCCCCACTTAGCCTAATTTTCTCCTATTTTCACTCAAGTTCAAAAGTGAAAACCCCTAGAACACGTGGAAACTTAGAAGAAACATTAAGAGGTGATTTTAAGGTATTCGTAAGTGTGAATTGCTTGTTTTTTCTCTGAATTCTTAGTAAGTTTGCATCAATTCAATGGTTAGTTTCTCTATAAATTCCCAAAATCCCTAGAATATTTGTGGGTTTATTGTAGCAACATTCATTCTAAAAAATTACCCATTCTTGATGGTAAATGTTTTGAGCATAGATGGACGTGCTGTCGATTTCAAAAGTGCAATTCCTGCTCCACATGGGATTTTTACATAATTTTGGTTTTGAAGCATTGAAATTCAATATGGGTATTGTCTCGTATTAATAAGTAGATTATGATTTTTATAGCATGACATCTTGCAGAAGCTTCTCAAAAGGGAAAATAATGATTTAGCGGATTCTCCAAGCTTTTCTTCGGTGTCGAGGTAGGCTAGATTTACCTGCCTCATAGATTAAGATAATTCATAGTATGTTTATGATATTATTCTAGATATTGGTTGGCAATTACGCCTTGGTGATATATTTAGTATTATTTTAAATATTTAGCCTATTAATGAACCATAAATTAGGCATAATCGACTTAGTTACTCATGATTCAGGTAGAATTGCTATCTTATGGCTAAAAGTATCTTACTTAATATCTAGTAAAGGAATTAGATACCTTAGACTAGTCTAGGATAGAAATTACCTTAGAACATATTTCGGGGATTAGAAGTGGGCCCCTTTAGGCTACTTTAGCCCAAGACTATTGCTAGCTCCTTGTAGACTTATTTGGTGCATTATATTTTTACAATGATTATTTTAGAGTTTGAAGAGACTAGATTCTTAATATTTATTCTAGATTGTTACTTGTGAGTTGATATAAGTTTTGGTTGAAGTTCAGTGATACATTAATTTTGACTTTCAACTCAAGTTCGACAATTGATAACATGAGTTTTGGTTCAAGCCAGATAAATATGATGATATGATCCCCGGTTAGAGTTCAACATTGAGAGGTTAATTATGTTATGTTATGGAATTGATGGATTCACGATTATGGCTAGAGTTATGTTAATTAATGAATTTTTATTTATTTATTTCATTAATTGCACCCTCAGAGCTTATAAAGTCCCGCATTGGGTTATTTACTTTTCGTATTTACCGGCTTATGGGGATCCAGTCTTCTTGTATTTGATTCTTTCATATTATAGCTATTCTAGTAATTTATTTATAGTATTGGAGCATTATCCCAGGTTTTCCCCTTTTACATTAACTTAGCTTTTTTATCTTGAATCTTTATTGTACTTATATTTTTATTTAGCTCAGTTGGTCGATGATGTGTACTGAATAACCATAGCTTTGGTACTCATACTATACTTCTTTACATTTTTGGTGTCGATCCGAATACTAGTGGCCACCACTTACGTCATGACTTTGCTAGTTTACGTCCGGAGGCAGGATGAGCTCTTGAAGCTATAGTTTCCCTTTTCTCTTTCTTCTACTTGGCTTAGTGTTTTATTAGTCATGACTAATGTATATTGACTATTATAGTGCTTGTGTTCCTTTTTTGTAGTGGCTCTTGTACCGACACTACTAGGTCGTGGGATTTTGTTTTCTTGTCTTATCTAACTTTCAAACTATTTTTATTATTTAAATTATTGTTGTAAGTCTTTACTTGCAAATTTTTGGCTTTCATGCCATTTTTCACCAAATTAACCCATTGTTTCTGGCTCTAGGATATGGTTTGGCTTACCTATTTGTAGGGAAAGTAGGTGCCATCATGACTTGTAAATCAGGTTGTGAAAACTTAGTCCTCAAGATAGGCTAAGAAGTCATAATTTAAGTCATTCCTATTTTACCCAGTGATTCATCTACCCATAAAGCAATTTATATAATATGATACATGCTCAAGCAAAGCATGAAACACAAAAACTATAACCTACCTCTAGGCTAATTGCAAATCTCAAGCCATCAAGTAGAATATTTTTCCTTTTTGTAGGGCCTCTTATTTCTCCCAATCTACAAAAATAATAATCTACACATAAGTGGTAGACTAACTAGATCCATATTAGAAATTTAGGTCTCGGGGAAAAAAATAAGTCAAAAATTGACCCTTAGGGCCCGTTGATGAACCAAGAATTTATCTCTCTATAATTATCTAAAACACCCTGGGTTTTGGCCATTGAAAATTTCCTAAGCTTTAAGTACACTGCCCTTGTAACGACTCACCATATAAGTCATATGGTGTGGGTACGGTTCAGGCGATCCAACTCATAATGTGTTTAATGAGTAGTGATTGAGTTTCTATTGTAATTATGACTTGATGGGATGAGTCATATGTTGATGTGACAAATAAGTTGAGCTCCAATCGTATGTTGTCTAACGTCTAGCCCTTGAGGTTCTATTTTGGATACGACTTGAGGATACTAGTCATATAGTAATGGTACGAGTTGGGTAAGGGAGTCATATGATGGATAGAATATGATGTCTAACTTTTTATTCTGGTTACGACTGGATGGTACCATTCGTATGATATGTTGATGAGTTAGAGGGCCATTTGGTACCCACATGTGGGAATTTTTACAGTTTAAGTTGGGGGTATTATAGATATTTCCCCTCTTAACTCCTATTGATTCTATGACATAAAACATATTGTGGGCCTCATTCACCTCCTATTATTAATCAAATACTCTTAAAATCTCTCTCAAGCTCTTGGAGCAATTAAAGTATAAGGTTTCTACAAGGCAATCAATTTTAGCTCTAGAGGGTGGTTTTATCTCTGTCTTCCTTTGTGTATAAGGCATGTTACCCTTCCTTCATTGTTAGTTTAACTAAAAGCATGTTTTAATGGATGGTTTTCATGGTAATATAGTAGTATTACTTGGTTTTGAAATATATATTAGGGGTTTTGGTTGTTTATTGTTTGATAATGCCTTCCTATGTTTTAATTATGGCTTTCATGTTATATTTATGGTTTTGAACACATGATTTCATGAGAATGGTCAATTGATACTTGGTTTTGGTTTCGGAAACTATATGCCCTCAATATGTTTGTTAAAATGCCTATGAGGATGATTTTGTCACATAGGTTGATTATTACTGAAAACTTTGCATTACATAATATGGTAGTGTAACCTAAATTTGTTTGGTTGGTTTTAAATCGTTTGGAAAGGCCTTGATAGCCATGGCTTTTGTTTAATTTGAAGTCTTGTGGGTACATGGGAATCCCCTAAGTGTTGGCTAATGACATTGCTTCCAAGCTATAGTCAGTATAACGATACCACTTTATGATGCCTTGATACTTAACTTCTAGAATTGGTGGTTTGATTATGTGCTAAATGTTTTAATTAGGCAATAATGGCGGGTTGCGATAGCTAACCGTAAAGGTGTGAGTCCGACGAATGGACACTGGGAACTCATGTTTGCCGACATGAGGGTCAGTATTATTGACCATAGACTAGTGGGTACACTGGAATCCCCCAACTTTATACTTGTACATGTGTATCATGTAGGGCGAAGTGTACATGGTAATCCTCTACCTCAATGATATTATTCTTGTGTACCCTTCATCCTACATGATATATTTGTCGAGTAAAGTCTCTTTTAAGGATGTATAGCATGCCACACTCATAAAGGAGATACTACGAGGTATTTAGGAATATTTTTCTTTCTTGTGTTCTATTTTAGAGTGTAGATTCTAAGGTCCTGAATTCTTCTCTAATTTTTATTTGTTTGCTTTTTAGATCATGCCTCCTCGATGATTTGAAGCTCATGGAAAGTCCTATGTCCTACCCGAGGACAATATTAATAGGACCCATTCTACTTATGGGGTCTATAGCCTGTCCAGGGGTCCAAGCATGTCCAGGGGTCTAATTCATGATTGCCCTTTTAGAGTTTCATTGGTTCCCTCCAGTCCTCCTCGACTTCCTCAAGCTAATGTGAAAAATGCTAAGTTTTGTTAGTTTATTCATATATTTGCACAGTTAGTAGCTTCTCTAGATGATCATAGTACTTCTGTTACTCTATCTTCGGAGGTCGCAATAGTTGGCCAGTTTATGAGATTGAGCCCTCCTGTGTTCATTAGTGTTAAGGTGGAGGAGGATCTTGATAGCTTTCTGGATGAGATAGAAAAGATCTTTCGTGTTATTAATACCACTAATGTGGAAGTTGTAGAGTTTGCCACCTACCAGCTTAAGGATGTGGCATACCAATGGTACAAGGAATGGGATCAGTCAAGGGGTGGCAATGATGAGTCATCCTTATGGGATGATTTCTCAAATGCTTTCTTAGACCTTTTCTTTCTTTAGGAGTTGAGGGAAGCAAAGGCAGAAAAATTTATTAATATGAAGCAAGGTAAGATAACAGTCAATACTCCTAGAAGTTTCACCATTTATCTTTGTATGCTCCGAATATGGTTTCTAGCATGAGGGCTAGAATGAGAAAGTTCATTTTTGGGTTTTCCCAAGACGTGATATTAGAATGTAAGGCTACCTTGTTGATCAAGGACATAGATATATCTAGGTTTGTTATGTACATGCAACAGGTGGAGGAAGAAAAGAAGAAGTAGGCTGAGATATGAAAGAGACAGGGTAAGAAGCTTAGGTTCTCTGAGCAGGGTAGTGGAAAACAAAAAAGTGGCAGGGATGGGGAAAAGTGGCCCAAGAAAAAGTAGGGAAATTTTGGGTCTTACTCGACGGCTGGCGCTCCTTACCCAAAGTCATTAAGTGACAGGCGTTTCTAAGGTGGCAACAAATTCAGGACATAGGGTTCCTAATCTCAGGCTAGTAGGGCCCAACCAGCTCTATTATATCCTCCTTGCAGGTTTTATAGTAGATTCCATCGGGGTTTTGTGATGAGAGAAAGAAAAGGTGCTTCAACTATGGTAAGGTAGGAACATGCTTAGAAAATGTCCTATTGGTAAGGTTTCTTCGGGGGAAAAAAAATTCCTATTGCTTCATCTTAAGCTTCGGCACTAAAGAGTTCACCACCTAGTTCCGACATTGGTCAGAATCATCCTTATGCTCTCACTACTCAACAAGAGTCTGAGGTATCACCTGATATTATGACTGGTATTTTGAAACTCTTTTACTGTGATGTGTATTGTTTACTTGATCTGGGGTCCACTCTCTCTTATATGGCCCCATTTATGGTTGTGCATTTTGGTTTTGGTCCTGAGTGTATTTTGGACCCTTTTTCTATCTCTACCCTTGTCGGTGACTTTACGGTGGCTAAAAGAGTCTATAGGAGTTGTGTTGTATTTGCGGGTGTTTAGCAGACTTTGGTAGATCTGTTTTAATTAGACATAATTTCCTTTGATGTCATATTGGGGATGGATTAGTTGCACTCATGTTAAGATTCCCTAGACTATGAGACACGTAAGGTCATTTTTAAATTCCCTAATGAACCAATTATTGCATAGGATGGTGGTTCCTTAGCTCCTAAGGGGAAGGTTATATCATATCTTAAAGCTTGGAGATTGATCTCCAAAGGGTATCTCTATCATCTAGTCTGGGTTAAAGATTTTAACTCGGAGGGTTCTTCATTACATTTGTCTCGATGGTGAATGAATTTCTTGAGGTATTCCCTAATGACTTCCCTAGTGTTCCTCCTGATAGGTAGATTGAGTTTGGGATTGATCTTATTCCGGATGCTCGACCAATTTTTATTCCCCCAAATAAAGTGGCTCTGGCTGAGTAGAAAGAGCGTAAGAAGCAATTAAATGATCTTTTAGAAAAGGGTTTCATCTATCCTACTGTGTCTCCATGGGGTACACCTATGTTATTCATGGATAAAAAGGATGCTTCCCTTCGAATGTTTATTGATTACTGGCAGTTGAATAAGGTGATGGTAAAGAATAAGTACCATCTTCTAAGGATAGATGATTTTTTTGATCAGTTGTAGAGTGCTAAGTTTTTATCCAAAATTAATCTTTAATTTGGGTATCATCAATTCAAAATTAGGGTGGTGGACATCCCTAACACTGCCTTCCGAACCTGATATGGGCATTTTGAGTTTCTAGTTATGTCTTTTGGGTTGACCAATGTCGACATCTTCCATAAATTTGATAATATGGTCTTCCGTCAGTTTTTGGATTTTTCATTATTATTTTCATAGATGATATTCCGGTGTACTCTATGAAGTAGGTGGATCATGTGAATCACCTCCACACTATATTGCAGACCTTGAAAGAACAACAGTTGTATGCCAAATTTTGGAAATATGAATTTTGGTTTAACGTTATCACTTTTTTGGGTCATGTCATTTCTGAAGAAGGGATCATGGTGGATCCGCCGAAAGTTGTAGTGGTTAAGAAGTAGTCTAGTACCATGACTCAAACCTATATTCAGAGTTTCATGGGTTTAGCTAGCTACTATAGGAGGTTTGTGGAGAGTTTTTTTACTATAGCTTCCCTATTGACTAAGTTGACTTAGAAGAAGGTAAAGTTCTTGTGGTCAGATGCTTGTGAGGGTAGTTTTGAGAATCTAAAGGATAAGTTGACTTCGTCTCCAGTCTTGACTCTTCCTGAAGGCACTAAGAGGTTTATGGTCTACTGTGATGCATCCTGTGTGGGCCTTGGTTGCGTCTTGATACAGCATGGTAAGGTGATAGCTTATGCTTCTAGACAATTGAAGGTGCATGAGAGGATCTATACACCTTATGACTTGGAATTGTTAGTTGTGGTGTTTCCATTGAAAATCTCGTAGCACTATTTGTATGGAGTTCATGTGGATATCTTTTTTTATCATAATAGCTTGCAGTACGTATTTACTCAGAAAGAGCTTAACCTCAAACAGAGAAGATAGCTTGAGTTTCTCAAGGATTATTATATGAGCCTTCACTACCACCCAGGTAATGCTCATAGAAGGTTATCCATAGGGATTCTAGCTCATATGGATAACGAGAACTGAGAGTTGGTGACAGATAAAAATCATTTGGCTAACCTTGGAGTTCACCTCGTGGACTCTAAGAATAGTGGTGTGTTTGTGTAGAAAGTGGCACATTCATCTCTTGGTGTAGAAATCAAGGAGAAAAAGATGCTAGATCCAGTCTTGATGAGGATCAAGGGTGATATAGGTAGCAAGAAGGTGTTGGCCTTCAAGATAGATGGTGATAGTACCTTGCGGTATCAAGGGTGATTATGTGTTCCTGATGTAAATAGTTTGCAAGAAAGGATCTTGGCTGAGGCGCATGAGTCACACTATGTTGTTTATCCTAGTTCGATAAAAATGTATCATAGCCTCAAAGAGATGTATTGGTGGAATAATATGAAGAGAGATGTGGAAAATTTTGTGGCTAAGTGCATGGTGTGACAACAAGTAAAAGTTAAACACATGAGGCCCGAGGGATTCTATGAAGAAATAGAGTTGCCTGAATAGCTATGGGAGGTAATCAATATGGATTTCATTACCGATCTTCCTTGATCACAAAATTATTTTGATTTGGTTTGGGTCATCATGGATAGGATGAGAAAGTCAGCTCACTTTTTGCAAGCGAGAACTAACTTCTCGATAGATGATTATGCAAGGTTACACCTCCAAGAGGTTGTGAAGTTGCATGGGGTACCTATTTTTATTATCTCTGATCATGGTATGTAGTTTTCATCTTACTTTTGGCGGTCTTTTCAGAAAAGTTTGAGGACCAAGATGAGTTTTAGTACTTTTTTTCACCCGCAGTCGGATTGGCAAGCGAAAGGGACTATTCAGATGTTAGAGGACATGTTTCACACTTGTTTGATTGACTATGGTGGTAGTTCTGCTGAGTACTTTCCTCTTGTAGAGTTTGCATACAATAATACCTTCCATTTTAGTGTAGGGAAGGATCCATTTGAATGTTGTATGGTAGGAGGTGGAGGTCTCCTATTGGGTGGTTTGGGGTTGGTGACACAGAAATACTTGGCCCAGATTTGGTTCACCATGCTATAGAGAAGATGAAGGTGATTTGGGGCAGGCTTAAGGCTGCCTAAAGTTGGAAAAAGTCCTATACGGATGTGAGGCATAGGAAGTTGGAGTTTTAGGTTGAGGATGGGGTGCTCCTAAGGTGTCTCCTATGAAGGGAGTGATGCGGTTTAGGAAAAAGGAAAGCTTAGTCCCCAGTATGTTGGTTCACACTTTGATCTTGAGGAGGGTTGGCAATTTTACTTATGAGTTAGAGTTTCCTTCTAGTCCGTAAATTGTGCTTGTCAAGGATATTGAGATTTTAGTTTCCTTGTCCTATGAGGAGATTCCAGCTGAGATCTTAGATCAACAGGTTCGTTGGTTGCGGACTAAGGATGTGGCCTCGATAAAGGTTCTTTGGAGGAACCACAAGGTGGAAAAGGATACATGGGAAGCTGAAAAGGACATGAAGTCCAAGTATCCGTTTCTATTCCCCATTTCAAAAATTCATGCTCAAGGTATGTTGATTCTTTACCTCTTTGTCTTATCTATTCGTTAAAGGTAAAAATATGAATTCCTTGTATTTTGTTTTCTATCATAAAGGTAAGAGTAGAGACATTTGGGGGTTAAAATCATGTTTGTACTTCCTTGTCCCATCATTCGAGGATGAATGATCCAAGTGTGGGAGAATTGAAACACCATAGGTTTTGGCCCTTGAAAATTTCCTGAGCTTTAAACTCACTGCCCTTGTAACGACTCATCATATGAGGTGTATGGTATGTGTATGGGTCATATGTGCCAACTCGTAATGTGTCCAGTGAGTGGTAGTTGAGTTTTTATTGTGGTTATTACTTTATGGGTATGAGTCATATATTGATGTGATGAGTTGGTTGAGCTCCAATCATATGTTGTTTAGTGTCTAGCCCTTGAGGTTTTGTCTTCATTACGAATTGAGGATACTAGTCATATAATGATGGTACGGTTGGGCAAGGGAGTCATATGATAGAAAGAATGTTGTGTCCAACTTCCTGTTCTAGTTATGACTAGATGGTACCAGTCGTATACATGGTGATGAGTTGGAGGGCCAACTCATACCCACCTATGGGAATTTTTACATTTTAAGTTGGGGGTTTTCTAGACATTTCCCCTCTTAACTCCTTTTGATCCCACAACATAAAACACCTTTGGGACCTCATTTACTTCTTATTCTCAATCAAACACTCTTAAAATCTCTCTCAAGCGCATGGTTCAAGAAACGACTAGGGTTTCTGCAAGGCAATCATTTAAGGCCCTAGAAAGTGGTTTTCTCTCTGTATTTCTAGGTGTCTAAGGCATGTTACTCATACCTCATTGTTAATTCAACTAAATTCATGTTTTAATGGATGGTATTCATGGTAAATTTGGTGTATTGTTGGGTTTTAAAATATATGTTGGGGATTTTGGTTGTTGATGGTTTGATAATGCTTTCCCATGTTTTATTGATGGATTTCATGTTATATTTATGGTTTTGAACATGTGATTGCATGGGATGGTCAATTTGTAATTGGTTTTGTTTTTGGAAACTATATGCCCTCAATATGTTTGTTAAAATGCCTATGAGAATGATTTTGTCACATAGTTTGGTTATTACTGAAAACTTTGCATTGCATAATATGGTAATGAAACTTAAATTTGTTTGGTTGATTTTAAATGGTTTGGAAAGATCTTGGTGGCCATGACTTTGGTTTAATTGGAAGTCTTATGGGGTACATGGGAATCCCTCAAGTATTGGCTAATGACATTTCTTGCAAGCTATAGTCGGTATGACTATACCACTTCATGATGCCTTGATACTTGAATTATGCAACTGGTGGTTTGATTTTGTGCTTAATGTTTTAATTGGGCAATAATGGCGGGTTGTGATAGCTAACCGTAAAGGTGTAAGTCCGATGGACAGACAATGGGAGCTCATGTTTGCTGACATGAGGGTTGGTCATGGAGAACATAGGTTTGGGGGTACACGGGAATTCCCTATGTTTATACTTGTACATATGTATCATGGAGGGCAAAGGGTACATGGGAATCCCCTAAGTTTATACTTATATATATGTATCATAGAGGGCAAAGGGTACACGGGAATCCCCTACCCCTAGATATCTCCAATTCATGCAGCTACACACACTAAGGCCCATTCAGGTGGTAACACTAGACCCATATAGCTCGTGGGTGGATTATGACGGTAAAGATACATAACCTTGGATAAGGTTTTAAATGCATGCTAAGCCCAATTCCTTTTTCCGACATGGTATATATGTATCTATGTATGTGAATGCATATAGTTATATACTTTGGTTATAAATAATGGCATTATTTTATCCTTATTCCTAAATACATGCTAGCGTTCACCTACTAACCGTCTTTGGAAGTTGTATCCCTATACGGTGCAGGAACTGGCCATACTATTCTTCTTGCTCAGTGACTTGGATTCGGGGATAACATTTGTGTCACACTGAAGTGGTGAGCTTCCATACTCCGAAAGATACTATTTCATTCCATAGACCTCTTTTTATACATTTAGTTATTTCCTGGACTTTTGTTTTGGCTATGGTCGGGGGATCTGGATGTTCTTGGATTTCAGTTAGAGGCTTTGTGTGACTACTATGGGCATGGGTGGCGGCGTTATTGATGTCAACCTTGGTATTGGTATTGGTATTGGGGTTGACACTGGTTGGATATTTTGTTGGATATTTGGTTGGTTATGGTTATGAACTTCTTTAAATGCCTTTCAATTAATTTTGTTTTATCTTGTTATATGTTAGGAATTCATCCGACATAGAGGAAAAGGAGGTTATGGTTGGGCATTGGGTACTGTCTCCAGTTCAGGTCGGACTTGAGGAGCCCGACATGACTAGGACCTGGTTTAGGTTGTGTCATTATCTTAGTCAAAGGTAAGAAACACATGCCCCAAAGTTGGACAAAGACAGAATTCAATTTTTGGACATCTAATCAGCCATGAAAGTTCACTTGAACTTGGAGAAGATTTTGTGAATTTCCAATTGAAAACACAGATTAAAGATGAAATTTCTACTAGATAATGGAAGAGGTAAAAAAAAAAGGGAAGACAAGGAACTTACAAATTAAAGAATCCACCGTGAAATGTTCAATTTCTAAAACATCTGAGCTCTTAAGGTTGAAAATGGAAATATGGAAAAAGAAATAAGATGAGTTAATAAACTAAGCAATTTGTCGCACCAGCAAAAGCTAAACCGCAGGTGCAACATCTCAGATGTAGTGGATCTTCCTCTATAGTAAAAGTAACTTAAAGCACTAGGCTTCACAGAAGCAGTGGAAATTTTGCAAAAGCGAGTCAACAGTGCTAGATAAAGCTTCATAGATGTTTGGCAGGGTGCACACTACACCATTAGTATGTTCAATTTCTCTCTTTGTAGGGGCAGTGCTACAAGAGCAAGGGAGTATCACATGATAGACCACTCCTTATCGCCTTAGCATATGGTAGTGCGGCCGAGGATATGTTGGATCCAGCAAAGATCCACAAGAGAGGCTCCATAATAAATATTAAAATCAATAAACACACACAAATAACCTAAGCCTTGGACAACCCCTAAGAATATGTTCAGAACTCTATGAACACAAACTGAGTGTACTACCTAACAGAGACTATGTTTTGGATTTAGTGGAATCATCAAAATAGTTAACTAAGGTTGTCTTGACTGAATGATCACTAAACTCAACCCTTATTTTTAATTTTCAAATATCCCAACCAAGTTCCTTAGAAGATTCCAAACTCCATAAGACCTAAACAAAAGATCCAACCTGCCCAGTAATCACCTCTCATACCTAATAGAATTAATAGAATCCACAAATTATCCCTTCAACCATGCATGTTGGTTAGAGTCAATCATTTTCAAGTTCTTAGCCTCAAAACTTAAAACCCTCTGAGAATTCATGACCAAACATCTTAGGTACCACGCCATCTGATAACGCTCAACTTACACGTCAATTTAGTGTAAAGCGGTCATCGTTAATATTTACCCAACTTTTGCAGTCGGGGTCAAATCCACAGGGAACAATGTGAGTGGCGATTAAATTAATTTGAGACTATAGCTACAAGTTGAATTCAAACAGATGATACGAAGAGATAAAATGGGGGGGTTTTAATGATCAACAAATAATTTTTGGTCACTTTAGTTTCTGTGTTTGTAAATCAAGAGTTTATGAGATAACTAGAATTATGTTCACTAGGGCTTACGGTACATGACAGATGCTAAAGGTGACTAAAGATTCTCAAGGTGGTTAGGATAACAAGCTATCTTTATCGATGATATGCTCAAATGTCTCTCGACCTATTTAAGCGTCTAATTTCCTAATCCTCTCGGACTTAGGAAATCGTTATTCACTGCCCAGATTTTACCTCGGGTTAATTAACCTCATTACAGCACTGATTATTAAACGAAGTATTTTGAGTCCCTGTTGATAATTCACTTCCTAATGTATATGATATCTTTCTTAATCAAATCAAAGTAGGTATGTCTACTATTTGCAACCAACAGACATTAATTAAAATTTTAGAATTATCAACAAATCCTAACACCTATTAAATCTTGAGTGTTTAGCACATCATCATGACCTAACCCTAGATCCCATAATTCAGGTTAACGGAGTTTAGCCACTCATGATGCAAAGAACGAAACACATATTTGAATTCAGAATTGAGAAGATTAACTTACAGAGATGAATAATAATTAGTGAATCGTAGATTAGATCACAAAAAAAATCCCAAAATACTGATAATAATCTCTTCAAAGTATTTGCTTTTTCAAGCCAAGAAACTCCAGAGAGAAAATATCAAAATACGTCTCTTTAAACTCAAGTGCCAACCCCCTTAGAAAAACCCTAAATAATGCTTTTTATAGTTAATCCTGAACAAGGAAATAAAATTAAAGTTAGAGCTTTTTCTCGAAATAGATGATGACATCCATGATAGCTTATTAAGAGTCTGACAGCTTGTTACGTTAGCTCCTCTGCACTTTTGGCTTCTGATGTCTAAGGCTGACAATGATGTTGATGCCTTATCACCAACCTGACGGATTATCACGAACGTAGTCATGAAAATGTCTTCAACTCCCATTCTCTGTTTAAGGATGACGACATTCATGATGGCGTATCACACTTTTGATGTCATATCACCATATGTCGTCACAGGCTTCAACTCATCTTAAGTCTGACGACAACTGTGATAGCCTATCACAGGGCTGACATTTTATCATAGATGTCATCAGCCACACTTCTCTTTAGATTCCTCCAGATTTTAAGTTCTTTGCTTCCATTCTTGCTGGTTCTCTATCCCATCAGCTTAAACTGTAAAATCAGACATAAACAAATCAAAAACAACAAAAATTGCTTAATACTTTGCAATTATTCTTGGCTAAAGGTCTTAAATATGTTAGCAATTGCTCACACATCAACACCCTCAACTTAAAAAAATTACTTGTCCTCAAGAAACTAAAACACAACACTATGATGCTTAACCAAGAGACACATAAGATACCTATGACAGTTGATCATTAATTTTAGTTCAAAACACATTACTCTCTCTATTTTCAATCTCTTTAAACCCAGCTGTGTATATCTATGAAGATCAACAATGTGACAGAAAGGAATCAAGATATGGAATCAACTTAGCAACAATAACTATTCATATGTACAAATTACACTACCCAAACAAGTTAGCAACTAGCAATGTAACTAGTGTGCCCTCACTACAAAGAAGTCTCACATCACTTATATTAGAAATTACATATGTAACCATAGGGACAATCACCAGACACTCGCTCTCAGAATGAAGTTCCAATCAATGTATGCCAAATACCATAGGCTTGCCCTTATTTTTATTACCAAGACTTTCAGACAGGTCAGCTAGGATCACTAAAGGTCTTCTCTTAGGCTTGTAATGTAGGCTAGGGGCTGGTATGATACTCGATGATATGTAAAGTGACTAAGCCTCCTTGACACTACACTAGATTTTTGGGGTTTCACTCATTAGACTTTTTCTATTCTTCTCTTTTCTTGATCTTATTCAGGATGAGTGCGGTTTTTTTCTACAATCACTTCTTTTTTTTTACAACTTTTCCTTTTCTTTCTCTTTTCCACCGTACCCAGCATTTTACTATTTTCTTTTACTCTGCCTTTCTTCATACTCATTTTACATCATGCACCCCTATGATAGCCACCCTCAACTTAGGCTATTTTCCTAAGTCAAGGTGCACAGTGTCCAAGGAGGACCAGGGCCAAAACAGGTTTATTATGATATAAACTGAAAAAGTGACAGGTGTCATAAAAAGAAATAGGTTAATCAGGCTCAAAGCAGGGATCAAGGGATATTCTACATACAGGGAAGGTTATTTAGGCTAAAAATGAGATAATATCAAAATGGCATATGATCATTTCCTAACCCCTATCCTTCAACCAAGGTAAGACTAACCAGGCAAGTTCTGGATTTCAACATACAACGGGAACTAGGTAGTATCTCACACACACATAACACAAAGGTAAATAACAAGCTACTACCCATTAAGTTCATGCAATTGTTTAGCAATGGTTATCATGTTACTAGAGCTAATGCCATAACAAAATGCACAGTGATCACACATAATTGCATATCATATAGTTATAAAATAGACCTTTGGAGAGGTGTTCAAAAATCAACAAATATATGTCAACTTCCGTAGATACTTATTTTTCTCCCAGTTAACCATAACACATCACAAAATAAAACACAATACGCCTAAACATGCCAGATCTAATAGGAAAAAACTCCGGAGAAAAGAGGCACAACAACAAAAACCCACGGAGGACATCAACACCCACAAGTAGCCCCATCCTCAACTTAAAATCATGCAATGTCCCCAATGCATCAAACCAAAACAAGAGAGTTAGAAACATACCTATGGCACCATGGGTATGATGATCGGATGTCAATCACATAATACAAATACAAACAACAAAACACCTTGGGTTGCCTCCCAAGAAGCGCCTAATTTTGTGTCGCGGTACGACTCAATTATCTTGACTACTCAGACTTCATCAAGATACCTTGTAGGTAATTATTTATGTCTCCACTTGGAAGATTTAAAATGTCAACCCAACTTTTAATCAATACATCTTTGAGCTATGTTGGGCAAATATGAGGGCATGATGAGGAATGTTCTATCACGCCACTTCGAAGACTTGAACTTCTTGCCCAATTTTGCATCGACCTTTCGTATGGGCTCATTTGGTAACGGTGAGAATCTTAAATAGCCACGAAATGGACATCGATCTTTAAGCTTCTTGGCCTTCAAGATTGGGGTTGTAGTATACCCTTTTGGAAGGACAAATGCCAAAATGTAAGAATCTTCCTCCTCATTTTCAAAATTCATCATTTGCTTGGGTGATTCGACTTTCATTACATCCACCATGCATAATGTTGAAAAGTGGTTCGAATGAGGACTAACTCTCAATTTTGGAGTAGAATCCCTATTAGAATTTTTACCCCAAAATGGACTAGAGTCTTGACAAGGATTGTGCTTGATTTCTTCTTTTAACTCTAATACCATCTCCTTGTCTTTGGCATCTTCATTCATAAATGGTTCGGTTGGTTGGGAAATCACCGAGGGTTGCTCAACATCAATCTCATCATTAATACTGGATTCTTGCTCCTCATCTTCACACTAGTCCATTATGTTAAATGTTTCCACAGACAAGATATCATCTAAACATAATGTGGAAAAGTGCTTTGAATACTTGACCTCTATATCCCTATCCTCTATCTTTCTTCTTTCCTCATTATTTGCCAATATGCGTTAATGTATATCACGTATGATATCATTCATTATGTCCACACACTCTAACATTAGTTTGAAGTATAGCTTCAATGCCACTCTTTCTGGTGCTTCGTTCTTCCTATTCTTAACCATAAGACCTATCAAAATCCTAAGAAGAACTAGAATTTGGGTTAGTATACCGAGGGAGGGGGCATTTTGGAAATCACTCCAATGTCCATCTTGACCACCACATAATGAACAATCATACTCCCATCAGGATGGAAATGGTGCACACATCTCTCTTCGGGAGCATATATACAATCTTGCCAAAAGTGAGGTCCATCACAATATGGACATGGATCATCAAGATACGATTTCCAACCACCAAGATCATGTTCATTCCAAGACGCCATAGTAATAAGTAAACTAAAATAAAAATCTATGTAACACCAGAAATAAAAGAAAACTAAAAACAAATATTTACAAGTTTGAATTCAGGCAAGTAGACTAAAATTTCAAACCAACTCAGTATGCCAAATTATTCCCCGGCAACGGCGCCATTTTTGATAACGCTCAAATTACACGTTAATTTAGTGCAAGGCGGTCATCGTCAATATATTTACCAAACTTTTGGAGTCAAGGTCGAATCCACAGGGAACAATGTGAGTGGCGATCTAGTTAATTTGAAATTATAGTTACAATTTAAATTCAAACAAAAGGTACAAAAAGATAAAATGGGGGAGGTGAGTTCCTACACTAATATTTCTTTTTTGGGATTTTCTAGTATAAATTTGCGTCTACGAATAATTAGAGTTTTAACAATTATGCACGGATCTTGGGAATATGCATTACTAAGGGACTGACATATAGGAGTTAGCCATCAACATCGATTTAGTAAGTCAAAAATGGGTAGGTTTGGTTAAATATTTTGATGCTAGTCTTTCAAAAAAACACCAAACTTTCACCCATTGATCCTTTTGAATACCTAATAGATATGTTCAATAATTAACAACTATTAAGGCATTCCTATTTCTAGGATGACACCCAAGGCATAGTCAACCTCACTTTTACCCTTATTTCTAAGATAGTGAGAATTTAGTAAATTACACACATAATTGTCTATCATTTCTTTGGTCTTCACAACCCTCTTTCGAGGATGACATAGATTTCTAAACTTCACCCAAAACCCTTCTTTCGAAGATAGACTTAGGTTTTTTAGAGCTTGGAGCTTTCACCCATCAAGCCTATGTGGTTATTTGGAGCTTTCACCCATCAAATCCTATCTTAAATAGCATAGCAATAATAGAACCCATAAACATGAACTACCAAATAGATACTAATAATAACAACCAACACACACTTAGACCCTCATTCACACATAACCCCAAGAGGGAGATTTAACTACATATAAGATATATAAGCATAGATATACCTATAATCTCCATTGACTTAATTTGTGGTAGATCTAAGAGAATGTTACTTCAAACTTGACGCCTCCACAATATCAATAATGAAAGTGAGCAAATCTTCCACTTGAAAAGTCTCCAATGTATTCTTCACCCAAAAATTATACAATATTTTTCTCCAAAATTGGAGGCTACAAAGTCTCAAGCTAAACCTGGAAAATTAGGGAAGAAAGAATGCGATGGAATTAAATAATCATCAAATTAGGGTTTGAGTCTTGTTCTTCAAATTGGGATCAGCATGTGCAATGACCGTTTTTCCCTAGGGCTGAATATTTCTGCTAAGCCACGATCGCATAAGTCTAGCTGTGATCATGGCTACACAACCGCGATTGACTTTTACAGTTACGGTTGATTGACCATCTTAAATTACCGTGATCGTGGCCTATGGACCGCGACTGCGGTAACTGAGGCTAGTTCACTACAGGTCTTTAGTTGCACTTTTTCAAGACCCAATCCACATATCATTATCTTTTCAACTCCTATACCTATAACGAGTGGCTATTAGTGTATTAAATCACAACTATGACCCATCTACTCATTTGAGACAAGGTAATGTGCATGAAAAATAAGTGCGAATGAGTGGTAAAATCACTACTTATCACGTATTATATTTGTTAGATAGAAACATAACCCATGTAAATCAAGAATAATCATTAATAATCTTAAAATCATATCTTTTAACACTTCTAATACTACCAAACAAATCCATATGAAGTAGCTACAAAGGTTTAGTTGTAGAGACAATATCTTTAACAGGAAAATAATATCTAGTTTGCTTACCAAGTTGACAGGCTACACAGATGTGAGACTTTTGAAATCAAGATTTGGGTGACCAGTTACAAGTTCATGCTTGACTAATTTTTCAATATGGCTCATACTAGCATGACCAAACTTTCTATGCCATATGTAGAGGTCCTTGGAGATAGAGGCAAGACATATATGTCCTTCTTTCTTTTTTATAGAGTCTTGATCATACACATTTTTGTGTCTCTTTCTAGCAAGAATTTGCCTTTCATGTTTTTCAATTATGCATATATCCTTTTTGAACCTTACCTCCAATCCTGCATCACAAAGCTGACTAATGCTCAACAAGTTATACTTTATATTTTTGACCAAATATACATTAGTAATATCACATAAATTATTAAAAGATATAGTACCAATACCTATTACTTTGACTTTGGACTTATCTCAAAAGTTGATGTCACCTCCATCAAAATCAATTACTATTTCAAATAAACTTTCGCTCCCTGTCATGTGATTTGAACATCCACTGTCAAGATGCCATTTCACATTAGAATTTGAGTAGAGTTCCTAAAAAATAATTATATTAATTATTTCTAGGTACCCAAGTATTCTTGGGTCCCTCATGGTTAGTTCTTAGATGTGTTCACTTAGTTTTGGATCTCCAAATCTATTTGTTAGGGTTTCTAGAGCGAAACCTACATTTGTAGTATTTGTGACCAGGCTTACCACAGTGATAAAAAGAATTATAGTATTGTTTTGTGGTTGTATAATAGGTATTATAATTGTGACTGGTTTTTTTAGTTGACTGATTGGAGTTAGTTGATTTTTGAGAGTTTTCACAGTTACACTATTTGTTATTATGAATGTGGTTTATCTTTTTGGTTTACTTACTAGAGTTAGTTTTTCATTCGGATCCTTCATGGCTATAAAATCTATTATCATAAGTACCACTGTCAGATTTGTCAGCTGACTTGGTCGACTGATTTGCTCTGACAATACTATGACTGATAGATTTTTCAAAGATTTTAAATTTGACTTTTAAGTCATCAACTTCTTACAAATAATCTTTTCCAATTTCACATACTTCAAATTTAAATTCCCAATCTCTTCTTTCTCTTAATAAAGTAATTTTCTCTTCATTATTTTTATTTAAATTAGCCATGGCAAGATCTAACAGAATTTATAATTTAGAACATTCATTTCATGAATTAGTTCTTACCTGACTAGATTATCAAATTACCATGAAGCAGCAATCCTTAATGGTGTCATTTTCATGACCTGATTATTCTTTATTATTATTACGCCCCAAGATCTCATCCCAAGATGTCACACGGTGCTTAAGGCCATACGCGGCCTCAAGCTAACCCTCTAAGCTGGTCATCACTTCTAGAACTCACTTTGACAATAGTCATGCTAAAATAAGAGAGAATGACATATCATGAACATACTAGAATAAGATAAGAAACTAGCTTGTACAATCCAAATACTAAAATTCTATACATACTGGCACTCTAGTCTGACAAGGACTCTACTATATAAGACTGAGGCGCCATTGAGACAGATCCCCAACTGACTCGTACTGAACTGAAAAAAAACACCATCTACTATCAAGACAAAATCAGGGATATAGGTCCTCAAACTATGAGGACTCACCAACTATAAGAATGTAGATGGAGGTACTCGAAGATCACTATCATTGTTGAGATTGAGCACCTAAACCTACATCACAAAAAAATATATAACACAGAAGAGTATGGGAATCAGTACTTGGGAATGTACTGAGCATGTGGGGGTGTATGCAACATTTAAATAATATCCTAATTGTATAAGAAAAATCATGCATGCTAATGGAAATAATTCTCTTCACTGGAGTTAACTGAAACATAGTTTCCATAAATCCTTATAATTTTCTTCACTGGAGTTAACTGAAACATAGTTTCCATAAATCCTTAATAGTAATACATGCTTCATAAATCTCATAAAACAATGTACTCAACTCGAAACTCTTTGACTTAAGACTTAGAGTGACTTGGTGTCTCAAAAAACTTAACTATTATGGACTTGGGAGTTTCTTATAACCAACATAAACCATGTAAGATTACATGGAGTCCAACGACTTACCCACATTGGGGAGAGTTGTTCTATCCTTGCCATCGGAATAGAACCTTAACTTTAGTGATCACTATCTTGGCCTTTGGCCTTTAATCTTAATCCTACGGTGGCACATAGTTCTGGAGAAGTAGGATGTGCTGACCCTACACTTCCCGATCGGTACTAAATACTACTCCCAGACTTAAGCTCAGAACGCATTAGGAAATCCACCATAATCAACTCAAGGATCTACCATAGAGACTAAATCATAAACATTTCTCAGCTTTAAATCAAAACAATTATGGATTCCTAACTCGACTCAAATTCAAACAATCTTTCTTAACATCAAGTGTACTTGCTTATTAACTCATATCAAATGTCAAAAACTTTAAGAAAATATCAAAGAACTCATTCTTGACTCTCAAGCTCAAATATCAATATATATTCAACAATCAAACTTCTCATAGAAAAGTTAAAATCATGACATTTATCTTAAATCACTTAGAAATCATCATTTGATGATAACAATATACAACTGATGGCATAAATTCTCAATTTAAGAAATAAGACAATGAAATATTCATGTATGTCAATCTTGTGTAGCTCAAATCTCATAAATCCTTAATAAAGTAATTTGGGTGTAAATCCCCTTTGCAAGAATCATGAAATTCAATAGAAATTAAATCTTTGGTCACAAGAACGAAAGAAGTGTTCTTGTTCAAACCCCACATACCTTGGATTATGATTTTAAGATGAACAAGCTTGATTGGAAACCCTTCTTCACACTTTTGAGCTAAGTTTCTTGATGCCTTTGACTTGGAGAACTTGATTCTTAAGCAACTTGATGAAATCTTTGGAAGATTCTTGAATTTCTTAGAGAATATTTGATTTTTGGGTTGAGAGGAAACCCTAGCTTCTTGAATGTTCTTGGAAAAGAATTGGAGAGAATGAATTTCTCTCCCCTATTTTGGATATATATAGAGATTAAAAAAGGGTGGAAAATACCAAGATACCCTTACAAAAACATTCCTTAATTGCTGAAAAAATAGCTAACGAAATTCGTGACAAGTCGTCAGACTGGTGATAAGTTATCATGAAATATCATCACAAAAGGGTCAAATTTATGATTTTCTGGTTAAGGTTGACGACATTGGTGATAAGTCATCACGAGCGTGATGGATTATCAAAAAATGTCATCACGGGGGGTGGAAATCTACCCAGGGCTGATGACATTGGTGATAAGTCATCACGCTCGTGATAACTTATCACGAATGTCGTCCCTCAGTTTCCCAGCCTGACATGCTGGAGTAAAATGGACATAACTCTTTGCTCCAATACCGTATTTTGGTGAAATTGATATAGTTGGAAATATAACTCAATTATATATCTTTTGGTAGGTCATGAGATCAATAATTCATAGTATAATGAGAGATATGATCATTTAAAGTTGAATATGGCAATATCCTTCCCAAGAATTCAATCGGTAAAGAATGTTTTGACTCAACTAATCGCTAGGACATGTTCGAGTCCTTAATAAACATCACCCTTGATCATAAAACAACCAAAACACTATAATTTATTTCTTATGAGCTTGAGTCATGGTTGCACTACTGGTTAAAGTCTTGGGGTATTACAATCATCCCAGCAACTGAAAGCCTTTTGATTTTCTTTGTAAAGTCCTCTTCTAGATTATGGGCAATCATAAGTAATATGACATATCGACCATAGTTATGCACTTACCTTCATTCCTGTGGTGGTGAGTATTTTATTTTCTTTTTGAGTAGTTTGTTCTTCCCCTTCATTTATTTTTACATCTCTTATAGTTGTATACAACTATCCTTGTGATGAGAGCAAGTTCATCTGCAGCTTTGAATGCTATAGTTTTGTTCTTTTCATCTTGTTGTTGATCCTTATTATTTAAGTGAGCCTTTTTAAAGGAAATGAGATCTCTTCTGACTTCATCATAGGTCATTTTATTCAAGTTCATGCTTTTAAGAGCCAAAACCTTATAAAGCCATGGAGGAGGCAAACTCTTGAGAATGCTAGTGATATGATCAGCTATAGGATAGGTTTTTCCTATAGATTTAGTTCTCTGACAATTTTGCCAAACCTGGCAAATGTTTCTTCAGTAGATTCACCATCCTTCATCTTGAAAAGTTCATAGTCATAGACTAATAAACTTACAAGAGTTTGATGGACTTTCTCAGTTCCTTCACATGTCACTTCCAATTTGTCCTACATTTCTTTTGCAGTTTCATAGCAGGAGATCTTCACATATTTTTCACCACTGGTTGCATTGTATAGCATATTCTTTGCCTTAGAGTTGATCTGAATGATATCTATTTGCTTATTAGTGTAGTCTTCTAAGGATGGGATACTATCAGTGGATGTCTCACTACTTTCTAATTTATTCCCATCTTTGTCTTTAGTTGTAGAGACAAGTGTAAGATCATAAAATTTGATCACCTTCCCAACTTTAACATCATAAGACTTGATGAAAGTCTCCATCCTTAATTTACAATGAGATAAGTGTTTCCCATTGAAATAAGGAGGTTGAATTTAGGATGTTCCTTAAAAAAATAAAGCCCTAGCAATAGTCTATACCATGATCTTATCTAACTTGATGTTAAGAAAATAATTATGAGTCCTTGCTCTTATACCAATTGAAGGTAGTAAGAGGGGGAGTGAATTACTCTTTCTTGAATGAATAGTCGACTCGCTTAGATAGATAGTCTACTATACAACAAAAATATAAAAGTTAGAGAGTAAAAATATTAAAATAAAATAACACCAAAGTTGTATACTGCTTTGGACCTCTAATAGGTCTTACTCTAGTCCCCTTGGGTTGCAAAGGATTCTACTAGTTCTTTGTAAAATAAATTCAAAGTACAAGGCTTGAGTCAAGCTTTTTGTCTTTGACTCACTTTCTTTCTTTATATTTCTCACTTTCAAATGATGTCTTACAAACTATCTATTTCTCTCCTCACTTTGTAAGTACACAGTAAACTTTCAAGAGAATATAACTGTTGAATAAAGTAGAGCGAAGAACTAGAGAAGGTTGATACAATGGTATGTCTCATCCATAGTTTTCCACTGCTTAAATAGCAGTGATTGGGCTACTATTAGCCATTGGAAAATATTAGGCAACCAAAGATATTTTATCCCTAGAAATAGGATATGAGAATCCTGTTTCGAAGAATAAAATGGATCATAATAATGATCCAAAACTACCTAAAATTCCTTTCCATAGAAATAGTAGCGCATTTAATGATTGATCAAGGCCTTGATACTATTTTCCTTAGTGAGGCAGGCTATGATTACTACTAAAAGAGGAGGCATATTTCTTTTCCTTTTTTTCTTGATTCTTGGAGATCTTCCTTTTTTATTTGTAGCCAATCTTTCTTTTTTATTGCAGCCAAGAATCTTTAATTCATTTTATTTCAAGTACTTTCTAAGAATTCATACATTAAAGCACCATATTATTACCTTAGACCTTGGCTCGAAAACCCATCATCTCCTGTCCAAGCACTTAGTTTCCTCCTTAGAGTTTAACTCGTCATGTCTAATAGATTTACCTCATGCGACCACTGTATTTGCCTTTTCTACATGCATAGTTGCAAATTAATTGGTAAGTAACACAATATTCATCCTCAGATATGCTACCTCTTGATCCACTGTATCATCTAGGGCTCTCTGCTCACTAGAAACCCCAATAGCATAAGTAACAGCTCCTTTATCTACCTTTTAAGTATGCCACCCTCTGTTAGTTTTAGAGACCTGATCTAAGATTTTTGTAGCTATCTCCCAGTGAAGGCTCATAAAATCCCCATTAGTAATTGTATCAACAACAGCTTTGGTGTTTACATTCAGGGCTCTATAGAATATCTCGAGAAAATTTCTCCCTGAAATTTAGTAATTGGACACATTTATCAACGTCTTCTTACATCTCAACCAAATCTCATATCGTGCCTTTGAATACTATTACCTAAAATTATAAATCTTATCCTTCAACTACAGTATTTTAGAAGGTGGGAAAAATTTGTCCAATAATTATGACTGAAACTCATTCCAAGAGGCAATGAACCCACAAGGTAGTTCCCCTAACCCTAATGTTACTTTGCTTATAAGAGAGAATGGGAACAACCTAAGTCTTAAATCTTCCTGACTCATCCCAGGTAGATTATACGATATGGAAATCATGACAAAATTCATGATGTGCACGTTTGAGTCATCAGTCAAAAAAATAGCAAACACACTCTTCAGATTAAGCAATTGTATCTTACACTCATAATGTCAAACTTTACACCTTAGGGTAACTCTAGAGGGATGATAGATCATGCCTCAATCAGCTCAACATACCCTAAATCTTCTTCTGAATCATCAAAAATTGGTAAATATTGATAAGCAGGGAGTGGTTGAGGTATATCCCCTTTAGCTCTATCTCTGTCAAGTGCTTTTCTATACTCATCTTTTTGTCTCACTCTTTCCTCCCCGTAGGTTGCACGACGGGAAGCTACCAACCTTGTATTTCCTTCAGCTAATAACAGAGTTGTGGTTTGAGTGCTGGTTTCAAGAACACCATACAGGGATGGTAAATTCAAAGTATCTGGGTCATCTTAAATACCATCATATCAAGATCCATACTCATACTCCGATATCTTACGATTCTATCATAAGGTTCATTCTAGCTCAGAATTAAAAGGAATTAGGGGATTTCCTTGACTCCTAGTGTAGGGAATACACTGGCATATGCCCTAAAATAGCAGAAACCCAAAAACCAACAATCTTAATCAATCAATTTGTAATTATATTTCCCGACAATGGTGCCAAAATTTGATGTCGCCTAAATTATACCTCCTAAAAAGTATAACATGTTCATTGATAAAATATAGAACCTAATAAAGGTTGGGGGTGAACCCACAAGGAATAGGACGAATCTCTGTCAAGAACTTACTGATGTAGTTGGAAAGTGTAGAAAGTAAATGGGGGGTTTTGTATGAATAGTAGTTGTAACAATGCTTGAACTCTTTAGGATGATATCAATAAGAGACAAACACTAATATTATGTTTCCTCTTACTTCCTAACTCCATAGACTTAGTGTGATCGTCAAACTATCTCGATATCTTGCATGAAAAATCTAACAAGTTATGTATTACCAATCATTTCTCGACACCTTTTGGTGAATTTCACTTATTTCCTCTCGATTTCAAAGTGTCGCATTACTAACCCTTGTCTTGGATTCTAATTTAACTAGCTCTTCTCTTTCTGAAGTTAATTAGATAAAGGTTGGTAGCTTCAAATTAATATTGTAATCTTCTTTTCCTAATCTCAACCTCTCTCTCGAGTTATGTTGAAACCTTGAGAATTGCACCATACTGTGAGGGACTAGGTCCCTCAAAATCACAGGCAATAAAACATTAATTTAAACAGGATCACAAAAATGTAGAAAACTTAAAGAACACAAGATTAAACGTGGAAACCCCTTGCTCAAGGGAGGAAAAACCATAGCTTGGCTTCATAAGCTCAAAAGTTCACTATAATCAACTTCTTGATTACAGACTCGAACTTGATCCTAACTCTAGGCTCCTCCTTCTTGTAGTAACTCTACTAGAATCTCTACTTGACAACTCTACCAAGACTTCTCAACACTGATTAACTCTAAATAGTTTTAACCTTAGGCAACTCTATCTAAGGCACTCTAAAAGAAAAAAGAAAATATCACTACTCTTATAGAATGATTAATTCACTCAAATTGGATTCAAGAATATTTGCAATTTTAGCACAAATGAATTAAAAACTTGAGCATGTTGAATTTAAGTTTTTGTCTCTCTCTCACTCTTCAATTATTGGATTTGCAAAAACTACTTAATGAAGAAGTATCCTTTTTCTTTTATAGATGAGTGATGATTAAGGTTGAAATTCCATGGGACCAGGTGTCCTAAATAGTACAAGCATCACCTGCACAGTTTATTATACAAGAGGACAAAACTGTGCAGACGCGTGCCAGTTGTACTATACCCTTGGACATCCAGGGACCCGGTCCTTTGTTGTCATTTTCTCATAATCAAAGCAAGATACAACAATTTCCCCTTTTTTTATAATCACAAACCAATCATAGAGTTTTGAGCATCAATGCTCATGCACATTCATCACATTTAATCATTGTGATTACCACTACTGAAGATAAATGTTCACCCTATCATGCAAACCATGTTTTCACTACTTAGGGACCTGGTCCCTTGTTGTCAATTTCTATCAAACTTTAGTTACCTTCCCTGTCATCATACACCATTATTCATTTAGTGCATTTGCATACTTCTCCCTATCACTGTACCTTCAAACACAAACACATCACACATGTGTGCACTTGGTACCTGGTCCCTAATATCATCAGTACATTCCTCAAACATACACACACCTGGTCCTTAACACATAAAGTCAGCATATTTTACCCATTTTGGCATCATTAAAAAGAAATAACAATAACGCATTCACCAAACAAAAGTCAGTACCAGTAGAATCACACCAAAATAATACATAAAATAAACTATCGGCAAGAGCCAATATAATAACCAACATATGAGCCTGACACAAGATTGATCAGAGAATAGGGATAATAGGGCTTAGGTAGAGGGAGGTTTGGGGAAAAGGGACTTAAACAGCATCTTCATTCTTGCATTTTCAGCATTGTGGACATCTAACAATTATTTAGTGAAAACCTTCACTTCAGTATTCAATCCTTGAACTTTACCAGTCTACCACTTTTTCCTAGAGTTTTGCATTTTCAGCTTCAAGTTCATCAGTGACATCTGGTCCCTCAAAAGATAACATCTGATTATGTAACTTTAGGTCCATTATCTTAGTGTATTTAGTAACAAACTTGATTCTCAACTCCTCCATTTCCTTGACCAACCTTTCTTGAATAGCTAGCAACTCAGATACTTGAGACACAGATCCAGTTTTGCCCTCTATGCAATTATTCTTCATAAGAGTTATCAGACTAAACATCTGCTTGGCTATTCCAGGTGGTCCCTTAGTTCCATCTACACCATAGTGTTCAAACACCTTGTTCAAGAGATATCCAGATGGCATTCCATGTTTCCCTTTCTTTTCATGAAGCACTTTATGCATATGCTCTATTATTAAAGAAGGAAGACTTGAAATTCTAGTTGTTTTATGTCGACAACCATCTCAAGTCCTAGTATTAGCACTTAATATTCAGCAATATTATTAGAGCAATGATTTATCAAGGTAAAAGAGTATGGGATAACCTATCCTTGTGGAGTGACAAATACCACACCAGCCCCAGCTCTACCTCGATGTGCGGCACCATCAAAGTACATCTTCTAAGGGGGTCTGGCTTTAATAGTCATAGCATTTTCATCAGAAAGTCCATTGGTCAGTTCCCAATCATCAGGTATTAGGTGATCTATCAAGAAGTCTGTTAATACTTGTCCCTGTACAACCTTTTGGGGAACGTATACAATCTCAAACTATTGAAATTAAAGGTACCATCTTTCAAGTCGATCACTAAGGACTGGTTTCAACATCACAAACTTGATGGGATTTGACCTGGACACAAAATGAACAACATGAGCTTGAAAGTGTTATTTCATCTTTTGAATTGAGAAGGACAATGCCAAACACAACTTTTCGATTAGAAAGAAATTCATTTCATTTGGTGTCATTATTTTGCTCAGATAGTAAAGAGAGTTTTATTTACCTTCACCATTTTTTGTGCTAATAGTGCTAAAACTGACCTTTCTTGTGTCACGATATAGAGTATCAATAGTTTTATAGGTATAGGTGCCGCAAAAACTGGAGGCTTCATCAAATATAATTTGATACTCTCAAAGGCCTTACTATAAGCTTTGTCCCATTTGAAAGAACCATACTTCTTCATGAGAAGGCTAAATGTTTAACATTTTTCAGCCATGTTTGAGATAAACCTCCTTAAATATGCTAGCCTTTCTTGAAGACTTTTTACCTCATGAACATTTTGAAGCTTCGGCATCTTTAAAATTACATCGACCTTGGCCTAATCAATTTCAATTCCTCAGTGTCACATAATAAAGCAAAGAAACATTCCTGAAGTAAATCCAAAGGCACATTTCAATTTATTCATCCTAAGTTGATATCTTCAAAGCAACTCGAATACCATTTATAGGTCTTTTAAGTGGTCATCTATTTTTTTGACTTCGCTACTAGGTCATCCACATAGCATTCAACATTTTTATGGAGTAGACCATCAAAGATGTTTTGAATAGCCTTTTGATAAGTGGATCCAGTGTTTTTTAAACCCAAAGGCATTACCCTATAGCAATAAATACCTTTGGTCATACGAAATACAGTGAGCTCTTCATCATTTGGCTCCATATGGATTTGGGTGTAGCCGAATAAACCATCCATGAAGGACATTACCTCACAACCAGTAGAGGCATCAATCATTAACTCTGGTATGGGGATTGTAAAATCATCCTTAAGGCATGTATTATTGAGATTTCAAAAGTCAACACAAATTTGAATTTATCCATTCTTCTTCCACACTGGAACAATACTTGAAATCCACATGGGGTATTTGACTTCATGAGTAAATTCAGCTTCAATGAGTTTGTTAACTTCATTTTCAATCAGTGGAACCAACTCTGGACTAAAATGTCTTTTGAATTGCTTAATAGGACGAGCCCCATTCTTGACTGCCAACTGATGAACTACTACATTTGGATCTAATCTAGGAATTTCATTATAAATTTAAGCAAAGACATCCATATATTGTTTGAGTATATCCATATAAGTGATTTCCTTCTCTATTGCTAGAAACACAATTAGGTAAGTGGGTTTTGGGTCTTCACCAGTTCCAAGATTAACTTCCTTCAAGGGATCTATTATGTCCTTCACTTCTTATTTAAGTTGTGGTGGGTCTCGCCAGCATCTTTCTTCTCTTGATGATCATCTTCATTGAAGGATATATGGTAACACTAAAAAGTATCTTCCATTTCTTCATCAACCTTCATTTTAGATGAGACATTGTTCTTGTGATATGAGGAGCCAACACTTTCTTTATATTTCTCATGCTTCTTAGTATGAACCACAGTATGCGCCTTTGCTTTTAACACCTCCTTTTATGAAACTATAAGTTTCATTTGTTGCCTCATTTTAGAAGGAATCAAACTTTGGGAATCCTTTTGGATTCTAGCTGAAGAGTGCATAATAATGCTTTGATAAATTTTCTAATGCCTTTTACTTTTATTCTTATTTAGTGGACCTAACCTCTCAAACATAAAAGTTCTTGCAGTTGATTAACCAAGTCGATCAAAGACGGAAGGCCTTGTATTGGAAGTAGTGGACTCCTCTTCCACAGTGATGTAGTTGCTAACTGCACTTCGTATAGAGATGTGATTTGGAGGTGGCGGTGTGTCCCATAGTCCTTCACGTGCCTTTCTAGTTGTATTTTATGTCAAAAGTTTGCCCAACCTCAATGGCTCATTAGTATTATATCCAGTCTTTACAAATAACTAGTAAGCATTTGGATCAGAACCTTCTTTTGTATGCTTCACAGGGAGTGTCATATCTTATGGCAGATATTGAGCCACAAACTCTCTAAGTATCCTTGAGGATGGACTTATTGCATCAATCCAATTGATAGGTAGAGTTACCCCTTTAATACATTATCTTGAGTATCAGATGGGTGATTTTTCTCTTTTTTTAACCTTTAGTACATAGTGGAGAACAAAAGTTGCCTTATTTTTCATGGTTACAACATTTTCTTTATTCAAAGTAAAGAGAGGCTTCTTCCTGGTGACTTTTTAGACAGTCACTGTGATCTTCTTTGATGCAATATCATCACACTTGGTCTTGGTGACATTCTCAACTCTTTTTCTCATTTACGACATAATTCTTCAAGTAGAATTACGACATAGTGAATGGCTTATCATCAGCTACTATATTTCTTTCCACTCTACCTTCAAGATACTTCAAGAATTAATAGTAAGAGAATGAGATAATTTTGTTCTCGTGTACCCAAGGCCTACCAAGCAATATATTATATGAAGTCTTGGCATCGATCACATACATCAACGTATTTGATCAAAAAGCATCCATATAAATTCTAACTTGATCGATCCAATGGCCCTCTGACCCCCTTAGTTGAATCCCTAGATCACCAAATGACTTTCAACAAGTTCTTCAGTAGTGATACCAAGTTTTTTCATTGTACGAATAGGAAAAATGATGACTCTGGATCCCTCGTTAATCAAAATTCTATTTATCTTTTTTCTTAGAACTTGACCCACCATGTACAAGGGACGGTTGTGTAGCGTTTCACCAAGTAGAAGATTGTTATTTGTAAATGGGATTTTTTTTATCATATACATGTGCCTCTTGGCTAAAAGGACCAGTGGGCTTTTCAAAAGATGAAGGATCTTTCATAGGTAAGTTCTCACCCTTTTCCCCCTATTTGCCAGTAGTAAATCAAGATGCCTCAAGGTTGACTTGAGCTATTTTTCATGGAACCAACTTGCTAAGCATTCTTCAAATGCCATTAGATGTCATGGTTTTTGGTGGTGAAGATCCATTACCCTCATCTTCTTTAGAAGCTCAACCAGCCTCTTTTTCCTCATTTTCTTCACCATTCTACTTCTAGTTGCCTGCTCAAATGACTCCTTTCGTAGACTCATTTTCTTGTGTTTGCTCCTAGTCACCAGAGTTCAACCTTCATCATCACCTTCATCAATTGAATACTTCTCTAATGGTTCTTTCTTATGTTTCTTAATGCATATTTAAACTAGATCGAATAAGCCAAAAGTGATAGAGATTTGATGAGAACTGGCCATCTCATCATCAAAAAAGATCTTCTCATTTGCGAATTGCATGACTTTGTCCTTAAAGACAAAACACTTTTCCAGAGAGTGACTCATAAGCCTATGATACTTATAATAATTTGGGTCATTGGTCTTTCCAGCTTCGTCGGGCTGCTTCATCTCTGGGAGTTTAATGAGCTTATGCTCAAGGAGTTCATTAAATATCTTAGAAACATTAGAATCAAGGATGGGGTATTCCTATAATTGCATCTCATTTAAAGTTAACATCTGATTTGGATGTGCTTGAGAAGTCATTTTCACTCTTTGTTTTTTGCGCACCTTCGTGGTGACCTTCACAGGAGACACATCGACATTTATGGATTCCTTATTGTTATTTTTAAGAAAAAACTTGTATCATCTTTTGGGCTTCTGCTTATCCTTTCCTCTTAGAGTATCATGGATAGGCGCTACTCCCTTCCTAGCAGAAGACATGCTGAACTCTATGTTGTGAGCACGAGTATCTAACTCTTCAAAGAATTTTGGCTTAATGCCTTATAAAATATAGAGAATCTCCCAGTGCATTCATTGGATGCATATCTCTGTTGCATAGTTTTCATTGAGCCTATCTTTGCAGTTTAGATCGCATTTCTCTATCGATTAATGAAGTCAATGACTGGCTCATCTTTTCTTTGCCGAGTATTTGTGAGTACATTTCTCCATCGATTAATGACATCAATGATTGGCTAGTCCTTTCTTTTCTGAGTATTTATAAGCTCTACCATGCTCACTGTACGCATTATTCTATAAAAGAGATTTATGAAATCATGCTCCAATTGCTCATAACTATCGATGGATTTAGGTTCAAGATCCGTATACCAATCAAAGGTGTTTCCCTTTAGGAAATGAACAAATTGTTTAACAAGATAGTTACCATAAGTTCCAGCATTATTACATGTCTTAACAAAGTGTGTGATGTGTTGTTTTGGGTTATCTTTTCCCTCAAATTGTTAAAATTTTAAGGGGTTGATAGCCAACAACATTTTAAGGCTATGAATCCTCGTAGTTTAAAGCTTGGCATACATAAGGCAAGACTTGATGACAATATCATACTTGTCTTTAAGGGTCCCTTCAATGAACTCTTTTAACTGATCAATTGAGATCATTCCCTCGGAAGAAATGTGTACCTTCTTAGCTTATGGCATTTGTAGTCCAGGATGTTCTATCTTGTCACCTTCTAGAGCTTTCCCAAATACATGGCTAGACTCTCCGTCTATTAAGCCATCCATCCTGTCCACCAACTTATCAATTTAAGCATCTTGATTTTGCAAATACTTAGTGAGACCTTTAATTTCCCTCATTAGGTTTGCAAGCTGCTCCTCTACAAATGAGGCATCAGTCACCATTACTTGCATGATTTTTTGAGAGTAACATGGATTGTCACATAAGTTGATCTTCAAAGTGCTCAGCTTATGTGGTGTAAGTAAAGATGATGTGTTAGTTGAATGACCATCGCTCTATGTGCCATAGTATTACCAACCTGCTATCTGTAGTTTTGATGATGAGCAGATAACTATAAGGAAACAGGTCCCTGGATATTCGAAGCAACAGAATAGCTAGCATGCGTCTGCACAGCTTTGTCCCTTTGTGTAACAAACTGGTAAGTATTGTTTGTACTAAATAGGACATCTTGTCTAATGACATTTTATAATACCCCATATTAGCCTTAGCTCAGTTCAGCCCATAGTGCATGTACGAGAGGTTTAGAACCTGAAAATTTAGCATAGTGTTGGAGACTTATCTTTATTTTTTGCCTCTTCACTTCGATGATTTTTAAAGTAACCTTCCCTACCATGAGACCTAATTTTTTGAGTTTATTCATGTTCAGGGGTGTAAGTAGCATGTCTCGGGTAAGTTTCAGATTTTTTGGATGAGCTTTGGACCATATTTGGATTTCAAAAACACTAAGTCACCATGATTATGGCGCATCACAGTCGAATAGCGATGGCAGCCTTGGTGTGTTGCGATGAGGGACCAATCAGCGTTCCAATTACAAATTTTAATTTCAAAGAGGCATTCTTGTCTTTTCCCATCACCCCAATCCGTAAAAACATGAGATTTAAAGCCTCCAAAAGCATATTTGGTCATCTTTTACACAATCTCTCAAAAGAAGACCCCTCTCTCTCAAGAACAAACCCTAGCCTCTTCATGATTCAAGCTTAAACTTTAAGAAATCACTAAGAACTTCCACAAATTCTTCAATTAAGGTATGTTAGGTCTTTATCCATTTGCCCTTTTTACCCATGGAGCCAAACAACCTATTTTCAAGTTCAAAGTTATGATCTTTACATGATAGTATGAATTTTATCTATGAACTCCCATGAATTTTGATTTTTTATACCATATTTCCATGTGTTTCCATTGGAATTAGTCCTTGACATGTTTGAAGGACGATATTTGCATGTTAAATCCTTAACCCATGTTTTTAATATCAAAATTATGTGATTATTAAATAATTTAACAATTCCCATGCTTAAGTCCATGAATTTATCGCCATTTAAATTTCAAGTTAAGATTATAGTTAGTTTCAAGTGGAATGCATTATAATTTGTTTTAAATATTGTGGTTTCCATATCATGTTTATGAAAATTTAGAATAAATCCTCAGTTTATGATTTTGTCACGTGATCGTGCCATATCATCGTGTTTAAAAGTATCCCCATATTAAAGTCCTGATCCTCGTGTGTTTGATGAATTGCTTAATTGATGAGTTTTGAATATGCTTTCTTGTTATGGTTTTGACCTTTAGTATGTCTCTATTGTCATTACTATCGAGTCCTGGGGGTTATGAATACTCGAAATTTAGCTGTTTACTTTATCTCAGCATTTTCAGAATGGTTTCAGATATGTATTAGTATTATCAATTCAGTTAGTTATCATGTCAGTCATACTTAGATTATTTCAGTAATCTAATTCAGTTCAATTGGGAGTAGGATTCAGCACCGAACGAACCTAGGGATCGGGGCTCACCCATCTGTTAGGATTTGGTCCTTAGAATCAATCCCTAAGTTCCAAAACTATGTAGCTAGCGTAGGTTATGAGATGTCACCCGTTAGTTTAGGACTGACACTCTCAAGGATTACCTGCTAGTTTAGGACTGATCTTAAGGGTCACCCGCTAGATTAGGACTAACTCCACAACCATTGTTAGTACCCATGGCATAGTACTAGCACCCTTCCAACTGGGGTCACAAGTTGGACCCCAATCAGCTCAGTTTTGGTACATGTCAATTAGATGATACCTCCCACAGTTTTAGTATTCAGTTTAGAACTCAGTTCAGTTTTGTTTGACCATAGCATATAGTTATCATTTATTTAGTTATTAGCTTTTAGTATTTTAGAAACATGTTATATGCTTGGTCATGCATACTTATATTTTATAGTTTTTATGTATCTTTGTGTCAGTTATCTCATGCTATTCAGCCAGTTAGTTATTAGTCTTGTTTAGTCAGATTTCAATATTTCCACGCATGTTTGTTATTACTATTCATATGCAAAATTAGCCTATTTATTCAGCCTAACCTCATCTAGCATACCAGTAAATTTAAAGTACTGACCATATACTCGCTCATTGTGCTATGATGTTTGATATCATATGTTCAGACGCACAGGTCCCCTACCATACTTAGATATTCCAGCGCATTAGTAGCATCAATAGTGGTGAGTCCTCATCTATCAAGGACATGGTTGTTATTTTAGTATTTTATTTTAGTTATCCAATTGGAGTTAGTTAGGGCCTGTCCCATCAACTCACTTTCAAAAAATTTTAGAGGCTTTCATACATTTTAGACAGTTAGTCGATTGTTGGTCTTTTCAGTCAGATTTTTAATATTTTTGCATATGTTTTAGACTTTAAGGTTATCAGTTGTATTATTTTCAGATTTAAAACCTTATGAAATAGCCAGTTATTTCCACACACATTCATTATCAGTATATTATTCAGTGCTTATCAGCAGGTATTAGTTCATGGGTTAGCTTGTGATCACTTATGACCATAAGCACCGTGTGGTATTCGGGGTGTACTCTCGGGGCATTACACATTTCAGCCCTAATCATCACTCATCTATAAAAGGAAACATATGCTTCTTCACTCAATGGTTTTTACAAATACAAAGAGTGAAGAGGGGAAAAATGAAAAACTCCATACTCAACACTGCTCAAGTTCTTAGTTGGAAAAGTTTGCTTAAATAAAAATTGTTCTTGAGTGAAGCTTGAATTGTAAATGAATTACTTAGTTTATAAGAGTAATAAACTTTTCTCTTTGTTTAGAGAGTGCTTAGGTAGAGTATCCTAAGTTAAATTCTTATTATAGTTAATCAGTTTAGAGAGTGCCTTGGCAGGGTTGTCAAGATAAGCTTGTAGTAGAGGAATTACAAGTGAGAGGAACCTAGAGTTAGGTTTATTGAAATTTGTAATCAAGAGTTTGATTATAGTGTATTTCTGAGGTACTTATGAGGGAAAGCCATGGTTTTTTCTTTCTTGAACGAGGGGGTTTCCACTTTAAAATCTTATTTTTTGACTTTTCCTACATTGTCTCTTACTTCCTGGTTGTTTTACTGTGTTTTTCCTGTGATTGACTTTGAGGGACCTGATCCCTCACTTTGTGGTTCAACCCTCAAGGATTTCAACAATTGGTATCAAAGACAGAACACTCTAAAAGGTTCACACCTAGAGTTCCTTGGTTAGAATGGATGCTCTACCTAATCTACAATAAGGGTAATCTACCACTAGACCACCTAGATTCTATAGGCAGTATTATAGGTGGTAGAAAACCAGGATATCTGACTTCATTATGGTTGAGGATAGTGAACTGATAGACATAGTCCTTGATGGTCCTCATGTCTCTATAAAAAAATTCAAAGAGGTAGAATTTACAAGAATTGACATCAAAAGCAGGAGGGAGTTCAAGGATGAAGATATAAGAAAGATTGAGAAAAAATACAAGGCCAAGAAATTATTAGTCTGTGGAATAGGGCCTGATGAATATAATAGAATTTCTGCCTATGAAAATGCCAAGGAGATCTGGGATTACTTGAGAACAACTCATGAAGTTATCACTGATGTGAAGTATTCAAAAATAGACATGCTGACTACTTAGTATGAAACCTTCACCATAAAAGAAGGAGAAACAATCCAAGAAATGCATACAAGATTCACTTCTATCACAAATGAGCTTCATTGCTTAGGAGAAGTGATTCCATTGTATAAGCAGACCAGAAAGATTCTTGGTCTCCTTCCTAAGTCCTAGGAAAGCAAAGTGGATGCTATAACTGAGGCAAAACCTGAAGACCCTTAGTATGGATGAACAGATTGGAAATCTAAAGACTCAGAAGCTAAAGAAGAAGTAAAAAGAGAAAAATCCCTAGAATTAAAGGTTTCAAAACATTATTCATGTGAATAAGACATTGATGTTGCCTATTTGGCAAATAGTATAGTCAAATCCATGAAAAAGAGTGGTCAATTCCAAAGAAAAGGAAGCAGCAAAAAGAAAAGAAGCAATACTGAGGTGTGTCACAAATGTGGAAGTCCTGAGTATTTCATTAAAGACTGTCCAATGCATAAATTAGATTTACAGGAATACCTCAAGACTGGATATGATAAAGAAAAGATAAAAACCTCAAGACTGGAGGTAATAAAGGAAAGATCAGGGACCAGGCCCCTGAAAATTCAAGAAGGAAAATTGATGCAGATTATGCAGTAAAGCAAGCTCTGGCAGCAAGGGGAGATTCTTCTATTGAATCTGATGGAGATGTATGTATGTTAGCATAAAAGTATAATCCAGTTATCTACCTTTTTTTAATTTATGGACAACACAGAATATGAAGAAGAAAAAAAAGGTAACTCTGTCTGACATTAAGGATAACCTAGATAACTACTCTACTAGAAAGATAAAAAAATCTTGCTAGTATCTTGATTGACTCTATTTTTGAATTGACTGCTGAGAAGATTGATATGGAAGAAAAAGTAGAAAATCAAGAGCATGAACTAATTGATTTAACCTCTAAATTTCTAAAAATAAAGAATTACTCACAAAGATAAATCTAAAAATTAGAGTTTGATGAGTAATCTGAAAAATGTTAATGAGAGAGATGGAAAAGAGAGGAAAGAAACTTCAAGGCTTCAAATTTATATTGAGTAAAAGTTTATGGATTCTCATAAAAACTTATGTTTTTACTTCACAAGAATGAAGAGTTAAAAAGGGACCTAGTCCGCTTAAGAAAAAAGCTTAACAAATCTCTTAAATGGACTGTATCTTCATAGATGCTTTCTAATTTGACCTGTCAAAGTGCAAATAATGGTAAGGGGCTTGGTTATCACGGAGAATCACAACCTCTTGGCTCAAAAAAAAGCTGCTCATGCTGCCAGAAATAACGTTCATAAATTATTATGTGCTCATCATGGAAGAGATGGGCACATCAAAGAAAATTGTCAAAACTGGATTAAAGAAAGGATGAATAGTTCTGGATATATATAGCATGACAGTCCATATCCTAAGCATCTTAAACCCTTGATAAATGTGAGAAGAAATTCTCTACCTACATGGGCCAAAAGGGATTTTATCACATAATTATCCTTCCACTGGGAACCCAGGATATGTGTGTTCCTAAATCTAACATATGATCATTGATCCAGGCATGAGAAAAAGGATTTTAGTCAGATATGCTTCATTAATAATATATGCTCAAAGCCTATTTGGGAAGGTCTGACTGTGTTCTCTCTCTCAATACACTTTAAGATGGAGGTGCATTATTTTGAAATAGAGGAATTCAAAGGACCTAGTCCCTGGTAGTATAGAGCTTAAATTTTAAAAACTAGAAGTGCCTTGTGCTGAAACATGGGAAGAATGAACTATAAGAAAGTTGATATTATTAAAGAAGATATAAAATCAGCAAGAAAGGGTCATCTCCCTAAGAAACTCATCTCAGAGAAATAAGCTTTAATATTGAGGATTAATTCAAGTCTGGGACCATGTAATGCCCCAATTCTGTACCCCAGATGCTACGCGGTACTTATGACCTCGAAAGACCACAAGCAACCCATAATTGATAACTACTGTGAGCACTGAATAATATAATAAAATAAATGCAGAATAATAGGTTGAAATACCTTAAGGTTCAAATATCTAAAATACTTTTAAATTATCAAACTGTACCAAAAATTTGTAAAACAGAATACTATCTAAAAACTAGTCTGAAAATACTCTAAACTGAACTTCTGAATGTTGAGTTGATGGAAAAATCCCCCAACTAACTCCATCAACTGAAATACTGAGTCTACTAAAATAATGAAACAAAAAAATATCCTTGAATGATGAGGACTCACTGCTAATCTACTACTGCTAGCTAAATCAAAATATATTTATGCTCGGTCAGGAACCTGAGCATTCAAACCTATAATATAAGACATCATAGCACAAAAAAGAGTATGCGTCAGTACGTAGAATGTACTATTATGCTAGATGGGGTAAGGCTGAATGAAAAGGTGCATATGCATAAACAATAACTGACTGTATGATATAGAGAAACAATACATGAGAATACATGGATAACTGATACTACTATAAATATTTAGTGTGCACTAATATGCATTTAAATAAATACTATGACTAAGCTTATCTGAAGCTAAGTCCTAAATTCTGATACTGAGTAACTGATATCTAAAGCTACTAATATTAAGTAACTGATATCTGAAGTTATTGATAACTAATTTACTGATACTGGTTGACTGTATCTGACAATCTTGATTCTGTAGAACTGAACTAAGTTCTATTCTGAAGACTAAAACTGAGACTGTGGAAGGTAATCATCTAACTGACATGCCCCAAATAAGATAAGATAACTGAGTTGGGGTCTAACCTATGAACCCAGTTGGAAGGGTGTCAATACCGTGCCACGGGTAAAGACAAGCTGAAGAGTTACCCTCATCTGGTAGGTACTCTAATAAGAATGGTGGAACCCTCAGCTTTTAGGTTAAAACACCTCATCAACCCTCAACTGTCAGGTTAGATGTCTCAACATATACGGGCTACGTAGTTCTGGAATGCAAGGATTGCTTCTAAGGATCACACCCTCTACTGGCAGGTAAGCCCTCATCCTTGGTTTCACTCAGTGCTGAATCCTACTCCTAACTGAAAGACATAAAACTGATTACACTGAACTGGACTGAGCTGAACTTATAATGAGTTTACTGAATTTTTCTGAGTTCTATAACTGACTGAGTTCTATTGAGTTTTGTAACTAACTGAGAGTACTACATTGTGACATGACTGATACTATTTAGTAACTGACACTGGCTTTAGGGACACAGCTAAATTATCGGGTATTAAATACCACCAGGACTCGATAGCATGAAAAATAAAGCATAACATGATCTTGAAAGACATAACAATGTACACTCGTTCATAATCAATCATAGAGACATTTTCTCAAACACTTGTAGGACATAAGTTTATACATATACTAACATGCCATGATTTCATTAATTCATACACATGGACATTCTATCAAACACCTAGAGAGCACAAATTAATGCACATAATCATGGTTAACACATAAGCATGGCAATTACAATGCCCTAACTTGCAAATTCATGGATTATAACATGGGAATTTCACAATCCAATGTACACGCTATTCAAACTTCATGGAATCCATAATTAATCATGAATTGGAACTCATTTAACATCAATAACACTAATACAATCAAATTTCTTGCATGTAAATCATGAATTGTAGATCTTGATGTTTTAAAAGTGGATTCTTGGACTCTATGGGTGAAAGGGACCCATAGATAAACACTAACATACCTTGAAATATTTGTTCTTGAAGATTCTTGGAGAAATTCTTGAGATTGATCTTGATTTCTTGGAGCTAGGGTTTGTTTTCTTAAGAGAGAATGCTTTTAATTAGGGGGAAATTGATTAAGAATGACCTTTAAAATATTTTTAGGGATTAAATCCCGTATTTGGGCATGCAATAATCATGGTAAAAGATCAATTTATCCCGATACTTCACTTTTAATTTTCGAGAAATTTCGTCGACCTTGACCCCTATCGCAATGCGGTGCTATCACACAGTGTCTCTAGAAAATGACAACTAAGAACTGATGACTTGACGTGATGTGGTGGGATTGCGGTGCCCCTTTGGTTATGAACTCTGGACTCATCACGATGCGGTGGGATCGCGTTGATACACTAGGAAGTGAAAAATGTGAAAATAAGTCTTGGCGTGACGTGCCAATATCACAGAGAAACACTGGAAACTGACAATTGTCATATTGACATACTCCATGATGCACTACTGGCATGAATGACGGTGTTTAATGACTGAAACTTAAAATAGCCATAACTTCTTTACCCGATTATCGAATTTAGGTAAATTTTATATCATTGGAAAGCTAATTCAATTTCCAACGTAATGGCAGTCTCTAAACTGAAAAATACTGAGTATTTCAAAAAATTTATATTAGATAACTCATGAACTGAGTGTTAAGTTAAGCTTGAGAAATACGGGATATTACAATATCTTCCCTTTGGGAACATTCATCCCCGAATAAAACTTATTAAGATGAGACATTGATAGACTGAGTTTACACGCTGAACATACATATCTGATGCATGGAATACATGATTGAAGCTACTGATAAGCTGGGTTTTCATACTGAACATGCATATCTGATGCATGAATACATGACTGAACAGATTCATGAATGCATGACTGAATATGCAATGGTAATGAATACCAAGTTTATAATTATATCTGAATAAGAAACTAAGTAAAGCTAATAAATACTATATTACCTTAAGCTAGATCTGAGTTTTCAGAGAAGAGGTGAGGATACTAGGTCTGCATATCTACTTCTTCTTCCCAAGTAGCTCCCTTAACGGACTGATTTCAATAAAGAACTTCTCCCAAGGGAACTTCTCTATTCCTCAGTCTGTGAATCTGATGATCGAGGTTCTGTACTGGAACCTCTTCGAAAGAAAGATCATTTTGAATATTTACATCCTCTAAAGGAACTATGCTTGTTCGGTCATCAATGCATTTTTTTAGAAAGGAGACGTGGAATACTGGATGCACTGAGGCTAGATCTGAAAGCAACTCAAGCTCATAAGCTACCTTTCCAAAATAGCTGATAATTCTGTAAGGATCAAAATATCGAAGACTGATCTTTCCTTCTTGCTGAACCTCTTTACCTCCTTCATGGGAGAGATTTTCAAGAACACAAAATCACCAATCTCAAACTCGAGATCCTTTCTCCGCACATCTGCATACGATTTTTGTCGGCTCTGGGAAGCCTTAAGTCTTTCTCTAATTAACTGAACCTTCTCTAATGCATCGAATTATAGATCAAGCCCTACTACTGTAGCCTCACCTACCTCGAACCAACCAATTAGAGATCTACATCTCCTACCATAGAGAGCCTTAAATGGAACCATCTGAATACTAGAATGATAACTGTTATAGTATACAAATTTGATCAAAGGCAAGTGGTCATCCCAACTACCCTTAAAATCGACAACGCAGGCTCTTAGAATAACATCTAGAGTCTGAATGGTCTTTTTTTGCTTGACCATCTATCTGACGGTGGAAGGTTATACTGAGGTAAACTCGGGTACCAAGACCTATTTAGAATGCTTTCCAGAAATAAGAGGTGAACTGGGTACCTCAATCTGTGATAATGGATACTAAAACACCGTGTAACTTGATCAACTCTCTAATTAGAGCTTGGCGTAGTCCTCAGCTAAATAGGATGTATGGACTGGTAAAAAATGAGCTGATTAGGTCATCCTATCTATGATAACCCATATAGAATTATGTTGATGATGAGTATGAGGCAAACCTATTACAAAGTCCATGTTCACTTCTTCCCATTTCCATATGGGAATACTGAACTCCTGCATGGACCCACTAGACTTCTGGTGCTGAATCTTAACTTGCTGACATGTAGAGCACTTAGCTACAAACTCTACAATACCTCTGTTCATCCCACTCCATCAATAGATCTCCCACAAATTATGGTATATCTTAATATCCCTTGGATAAATAGAGTAATGCACATAATGGGCTTCTGCAAGAATTTCTTACCTCAAGTCATCTACACTCGGCACACATAGCCAACCTTAGAAACACAATACACCATCTCTACTATAGAAGAAAACCTCTATTTTCTTATCTCTGATTGACTCTTTAAACTTAACAAGGCTGGGATCTCTATCCTACTTTTCCATCACCTCAGAAAATAGAGAGGATTCAAAACTGTTCTGAACCCACACATTGCCATTTGCTGAATCGATTAAGCGAACACCTAGTCAAGCAAGCTGATGAACTTCCTGAGCTAACTTCTTCTTACGGTCCTCCACATGAGTAACACTACCCATAGACAGTCTACTGAGAGCATCATCCACTACATTGGCCTTGCCCGAGTGATACAAAACACTCATATTATAATCTTTTAACAACTCTAACCACCTTCTTAAATGCAAATTCAAATCTTTTTAAGAAAAGACATACTGAAGGCTTTTTTGATTTGTGAACACATCAACATGCACCCCATACAAGTAATGTTCCCAAATCTTTAAGGCAAATACTACAGTTGCTAACTCGAGATCATAGGTTGGGTAATTCTTCTCATGGGGCTTAAGCTGCCTGGAGGCATAGTCTATGACCTTAACTCTCTACATAAGGACAAAACCCAAACCTACTCTGGATGTATCACATTACATAACAAACCCAACTGAACCATCCGGTAGAGTTAAAACAGAGGCTGAGGTGAGTCAAGTCTTCAACTCCTGAAAACTCTTCTCGCAAGAATCCAACCACTAAAATTGGACTTTCCTCTGAGTCAATCTGGACATGGGGGATGCAATAGATGAAAATCCTTCAACAAACCGATAGTAATAGCAAGCTAAACCCAAGAAACTCCTTATATCTAATGAAGAGATAGGTCTAGGCCATTTTCTCACTGTTTTAGTCTTTTAAGGATCAACTCTAATGCCATCATTGGAAATAATATGACTAAGGAACGCTATTGACCTTAGCCAAAACTTGCACTTACTGAATTTGGCAAATAGTTGATAAGTTCTGAGAGTCTGAAGTACTATTCTGAGATGATCTGCGTGAACATTCTCACTATGGGAATAGACAAGAATGTCATCAATGAGGACTATAATGAATATATCTAATACTGCTTGAACACACGATTCATTAAGTCCATAAAATAGTAAGACCAAAGGACATGACTAGAAATTTTAAGTGACCATACCGAGTTCGGAAAGCTATTTTTGAAATATCATATTCTCTGACTCTGAGCTGATGATAGCCTGATCTGAGGTTTATCTTAGAAAAGTAATTGGCTCCTTGAAGTTGGTCAAACAAATCATCAATTCTAGGAAGTGGATACTTATTCTTGACTGTGACTTTGTTCAACTAACAATAGCCAATACACATTCTGAAAGAACCATATTTCTTATACACGAATAGAATTGGTGTGCCCCACAGGGAAACACTAGGTCTATTGAATCCTTTATCTAAGAGATCCTTCAACTGTTCTTTTAACTCTCTGATTTTCACTGATATGGGCTGAGTATCTGGGATAAGGTCTATTCTGAAGTCTATTTCTCTAATGAAAGGAACTCCAGGAAGATCTTCAGAAAACATATTTGAGAATTCATTTACTACTGGAACTGACTCAAGAGTTAGAGTTTCTGAGTTGAAGTCTTTGACTCGCACAAGATGATAGATACATCCCTTGGATATCATTTTTCTCGCACTAATGTGTGAAATTAACCGAACCTTAAGCCCTGTAGTACTACCCCTCCATTCAAGGACTGGTTCATTTGGGAACTGAAAATGAACTATTCTGTTTCTACAATCAACTGAGGCATAACATGAGTGGAGCCAATCTATGTCGAGAATGACATCAAAATTTGCCATCTCTAGCTTTACAAGGTCTACTAAAGTAACTTTTTAAGATATCATAATCGGATAGTTTCTGTATACCCGTCGGGCTATGATAGATTTACCCACTAGGGTAGAACTAAGAAAGACTATGCCAAGATTTCTGGAATGACTCTGAATTTAACAACTATTTATGAAAGATAAAGAAACTCCCGGATCTAGCAAGGTACAATATGTAAATGGAAGATCTGTAATGTACCAGTGACCACATTAGAAAAATTTTCCTGATCTTATCTGGACTGAAGTGCATAAAGCCTATTTGAGCGTTGCCTACTGGTGGCACTAGAAGTAGCACCCTGCTGATTTGGGCGACCTAACTGAGCTGAAGGACGATTATACTGACCCTAAGAACCTGATTGAGGACAATCTCTGACTATGTGGCTTGCCTTTCCACACTCGAAACAAACATCACTACCATCTCTGCAGATACCCTTGTGGTTCCCTCCACATTGCTAACATAGAGGATTAGTTCGAATATTGCTGATACTACCCTAAGACTTAGAGCCTGGTGCCCTATCGTTGTTACTATTTCAGAACTTAAGGACTGGATCACTAGCTGGCAGCGGAGCCAAAATTGAAAACTTCAGGTGAAGCTAGGAATGGTTACTACCCTCTAACTTAGGTTGATTAAAATAGAAGCTACCTATTCTAGCTCTCTTGATCTGCCTCTCTCTCTCTCTCTGATCTTAGCCTCTTCTATCTGTTGATCATGGACAATAAGTCTGGATATGTCCATCTCCTTAATCAAAATCACTGTTCTTCACTCCTTAACTATACTATCTCACACCTCAGATATGAACTTACTTATTCTGGACCTATTATCTGCTACTACAGGGGGAGCATACCTGGCTAACTGAGTAAACTTGAGGGAATGCTCTTTCACGCTCATACTATCTTGCTTGAGGTTGATGAACTCTAACACCTTGGCTTCTCTCAACTCTTAGGGAAAGAATCTCTCTAGGAAAGCAGTAACAAACTCTTCCCACTCTATGGGCTCTATATTTGTGCCTCAGTCTACCTTTCACTACCTAAACCACATATGGGCTACATCTTGTAGCTGATAGGTAGCTAATTTAGAACTCTTACTAAAAGTCACTCCCATAATGTCTGTGACTTTCTGAACCTGATCGAGGCCTTTGGATCCTCTTCTGACTTAGATCCTGAGAATAGGGAAGGATTCATTCAGGTGAAGTCCCGAATCCTAGTTGTGGCAGTATTGGCCACTGGGTTGGCCTAAAAAGCATTTGGCTATTCATTATATGCTACGACAAAATTGTCTAGAGTAGTGAATACAGCTCTAAATTCTGCATAGAAAACGTGCTCATCCAAGGGATCTACCTGAACGGGCTGAGGTGCTGATTGACTTTTGATTCTCCTTTCGTTAGTCTTCTTAGGAGGCATATTCTATAAGCAAAAAGGAGGAAATGAATTAGATTGAGAGTTTAACTTGAGCTCATGCTCACTCGCACGACATTAATATTGAAAGAAGGGAAACTTTTCCTTAAACATCTCATAGCCTTCTGTTCGTAAGTGTGGTGCTCTACACACCTATGCATAAGACTCTACCAAATTCAACTTTCAGACTTTCTAAGACACTTTTGAACCTTAGGATCTGATACCAAGTTTTTAACGCCCCTAGTCTGTACCCCGAACACTAAAAAAAGAGTATGCATCAGTATGTGAAATGTACTGTATGCTAGATGGGGTAAGCCTGAATCAAGGGTTCATATGCATGAACAATAACTGACTGTATGATAAAGTTTCAGCATGTTGAAAATGGGGTTAGCGTGAAAGAAAGAGCCCGGCATTCATTTCTGAGTAACTAAACATGAGAGTACATAGATAACTGATACTCTTGTAAATATTGAGTGTACACTAATGTGCATATAAATAAATACTGTGACTAATCTTGTCGGAAGCTAAGTCCTGGATTCTGATACTGAGTGACTGATATCTAAAGTTACTAATAACTAATTTACTGATACTGGTTGACTATATATGATAGTCCTGATTCTATAGAACTGAATTGAGTTCTATTATGAAGACTGAAACTGAGACTATAGGAGGTAATCATCTAACTGACAGTTAAAACACCTCATCAATCCTTAATTATCAGGTTATATGTCTCAATCTATGTTGGATACGTAGTTCTAGAATGCAAGGATTGATTCTAAGGATCACACCCTTTACTGGCAGGTGAGCTCTCATCCTTGGGTTCACTCGGTGTTGAATCCTACTCTCAACTGAAAGACACGGAGATGATTACACTAAACTAGATTGAGCTGAACTGATACTGAGTTTACTAAATTTTCTTGAGTTTTGTAACTGACTGAGAGTACTACTGATTGTGAAATTACTGATACTATTCAGTAACTGACACTAGTTCTAGGCACACAGCTAAATTATCGGGTATTAAATACCCTCAGGACTCGATAGCATGAAAAATAAAGCATAACATGATCTTGAAAGACATAACAATGTACACTTGTTCATAATCATTCATAGAGACATTTTCTCAAACATTTGTAGGGCATAAGCTTATACATATACTAACATGCCATGATTTCATAAATTCATACACATGGACATTCTATCAAACACCTAGAGAGCACAACTTAATGCACATAATCATGGTTAACACATAAGCATGGCAATTACAATGCCCTAACTTGCAAATTCATAGATTATAACATGGGAATTTCACAATTCAATGTACATGTTATTCAAACTTCATGGAATCTACAATTAATCATGAATTGGAACTCATTTAACATCAAGAACACTAGTACAATCAAATTTTAAGTATGTAAATCATAAATTGTAGATCTTGAAGTTTTAAAAGTGGATTCATGGACTCTATAGGTGAAATAGACCCATAGATGAACACCTAACATACCTTGGAATATTTGTTCTTAAAGATTCTTGGAGAAATTCTTGAGATTGATCTTGATTTCTTGGAGCTAGGGTTTGTTTTCTTGAGAGAGAATGCTTTTAATTTGGGAGAATATTGATTAAGAATGACCTTTAAAATATTTTTAGGGATTAAATCGTATATTTAGTCATGCAAAAATCATGGGAAAAGACCAATTTATCCCTGTACGTCACTTTTAATTTTTGAAAAATTTCCCTGACCTTGACCCCTAGCGCGATGCGGTGCTATCGCACAGTGTCTCTGGAAAATGACAACTGAGAACTGAGGGCTTGACGTGATGTGGTGGGATCGCGGTGCCCCTTTGTTTCTAAAATCTGGACTCATCATGATGTGGTGGGATCGCGTTGATACACTTGAAAGTGAAAATGTGAAGATGAGTCTTGGCATGACGTGCCAATGTCATGAAGCAACACTAAAAACTGACAATTTTCATTTTGACATACTCCACGACATGCTACTGGCCTGAATGATGGTATTTAGCAACTGAAAGTTAAAATAGCCATAACTTTTTACCCGGTTATCAAATTTAGGCAAATTTATATCATTGGAAAGATAATTCAATTTCTTATGCAATGGCAGGATCTTAACTGAAAATACTGAGTATTTCAAAAATCTTATAGTAGATAACTCATGAAATAAGGGTTAAGTTAAGCTTGAGAAATACGGAGTATTACAGACCAGGTCTCCAGACCTACCTTGAGATCTAGTTCTAAAAAAGGTGTGTAGAGGTCAAAAAAATGATCAAATTGACCTGACTTAACATGTAAAATAGTGTCTTTCCTCAAAATTGGCTATGATATAAAGACAGGTATCTATGATAAAGTAGGTGCAGGATAATCTAACTAAGTTTCTTATCTTTGCAGGTATACACCCATGGGAATAGCTTGGGAAGCAAACAAATAAAGCTAACACAAGCAGACAATTCAGTTAAAAGGAAAGGGACTAGTCCTATCTCTCAAGTTAGTACCAAAATAATGTTCCTCAAAATTCAAAATTTTTTTTTAAAAAGGTCCTCATGTCTTCTCCCATCTGAACAAAAGATGTCAATTTACTACTAAAGTGAAGAGTCGCACCTTCTGTGATTAAGCACGTCAATCCAAAGAGGTATCTCTTAAATGACCAGCGGTCAATTCCTTAATTAAAAAATCAAATATTATATATTTTATTCTCTTCCTAATCAACTCAAAGTATCCTTCTAAATTATTCTATCCTGATCTAAAACATTTGTTTCTCTCATAAAAGTTCAAAATAGAAGAAACTCTATCCTCCTCAACCCCCAAAAAAAGGTTTTCTTCAGATAATCCTCAAGATTCTGAATGTGTTCTATCAACCTTACCTTCTCCTAAAATTCCCAAAACCATTGGTGAAAAAGTTCATATTGACAACCCTGCATTAATTAAAGTTCTTATCGAGTTAGCCTTGAAAGATTTGAATCAAGGCCTCGACTCACCAATTGAACAAGAACCCTCTTAACCAAAAATTCCATCATCCTCAAAAGAATCAAAGTCCTCTATTGTCCCACAAATTCTCGTTCAACCTGAAGAATTGGTAGGTTCTAAAAAATCAAAAACTTGTCAATACCTAGTTCCCCTAGTGGCTCTGAGTCAAGATCCATCTTTGCCCAAATATGTGATGATGAAATTTCTGTAAAGAAATTTGATCTTTTTAGCAGCATATATTTGGGAGTTGAGAATCTTCTTCTACTTGCTTATGATCCTAATGATGGCTCAGTAAGTATTGTGGAGCAACATGTGAGGGGGGAAAATAAAGAGGCAAGGAAAAAAGATGTGACATTACCTCCAAATGAGGAAGATAAAGAAGATGAGGATAAACAACCACTGAGTTGGATGATGAATAGACTGAAAGATAGTAAAAGAAAAGGGAAAATGACTGACACTGGTGTAGAAGGCACTATATCCTATTCCACTAGGGGATTAGAACAAAGGTTGTTAGTTGATGCTATGAAGACAAGTAAGTCTTCTACCACTAAAAAAAGAAGACTCAAGAATTTGTCATAGAACAGGAGGAAAATATTGAAGTTGTGGAAGTTAGAGAAGAGGAGGATACTGATTCTTATATTGTTATTACAACTAAGAAGAAAAGACAAGACTTTCATAATGCTGAGAGGACCGAGTCCTCTGGTCCAAAGTCTGGCAGTCCTGTTGTAAGCAAAAATAAACATATTTCTATCAAAAAAAAAAGTCTCTAAGGGACCAGGTCCCTCAAAAAGAAAAACTAATGAAAAGAAAGAACCAAGTAGTGACTCAAAGAGAAGAAGAAAAGAGGAAAAAAAAAGAATGTTATCCCTAGAGAAGCAAGGAATGTTGCCTTGGAAACCCTGAAAATGCTATCTGAGAGAGTGTTTGATCCAAGGATCTATGAGAAACTTGGGGCGGTGGAATTGATAGAGTATGTAAAAATACCAAGCTTGGCTTTACCTACATGAAGAATCAGCCCTCATGGTGTTTGAAAATGAAGTTAGAGAGTCTTATTATACCATGTATTTCTCAGAAGATGAGCTAAGCTTAACTGCCCAGGTGCAAGAAAAGTCTATCCATCTAGATGAAGAAGAACTAAAAAAGATTTTAGATGTACCTATTATGGGAGTGAAATCTGTAGTGAAGAAACAACCTACCATTGAATTTATGATTGAAACCTCAAAAGTGGGTGCAACTTTAATAGCTGCTACAAAAAAGAAGTTTTTAATTAGTAAGTTTCAACTTGTGTTTGAGTTCATCAACAAGGTTCTGTTACTAAGATCAGAAAAAATAACCATTGCCTCTGGTGTTGACCTTTTCTTGATAGAATGTTTGAGTAAGTTTGAGTTGATAAGCTTACCTGCTATTATGATAGAGCACATGAAGAAAGTAATCTTTGAGAAAGAAGAAAAGCATGGGATGCCTTATGGGTAATTCCTAAACAAGGTATTTGATCACTATAGAATAATTGGGACAAAGGGAACCCTTGGAACAGTTAAAGGAAAGTTTAGTTTGACAACCTTAGTGGAGAATAAATGCATAGAGGAAAAATCTGGATCAGTACCTCAAGTATCTGAGTTGTTAGTTATTCATGAAAGGTTAGGAAAGGAAATAGAGGATTGAGGATTATGTTATCATCAACGGACACTAAAATAGTGCACCTAAAATTATAGAATCATAAGCTATCCTCAGAGAGAACTGGTACCACAAAAGAACTTGCAATAGAAAAAGCAAAACTAAAGGGCAAGGTTACAGAGTTAACTGGTGATATATAAGGGTTGAATGTTGAAATAAAGACCCTTACTAAATAGTTGTTAGGTGCTCATGTTATTGAGGCTTCTAGAATGGACATGTTTCTAAACTCTATCTTCCCTGATCTCCTTCCTCCTGAGTCCTAATAAATCAGTCTCCTATGGTAGTTTTTGTTGTGTCCTTTACAAATAGTTATTTGCCTTTTTGGTATATTATGGTGGTTCTAACAATGAATGATTTCTTGCTTGTGTGTCTCATCTGTTTCCTTTATTTTTAAGTTGTTCTTCATGTTAGTATTACTCCAGTGGTTATGAGTTAATTAGCTAGTACTTATCGTTACTCTTGGTTTACTATTAATCCTTTTCAATGATGCCAAAAGGGGGAATACAAAGATACTAACTTCATGTGTAAGGACCATGTGTGTATGTATTGTGTGCTCATATGGAGGCATGTTAGTAGAAAAAAGTGTGGTAAGGTAAAGTGACAGAGAAAAGCAGCAAAGCAAATGTGTTCATGTAATCAAAATTTTTACTACAAAATAACAACAAGGGACCAGGTCCTTGTGTTGCATGATAGTGGAAGCATGGTGATAGGGGACATTCATCTTCAGTAGTTGTAATCACACTGATTAAATATGATGAATGTTCATTAATACTCAAAGCTTTGTGGATGGTTTTTCATCATCAAAAAGGGGAAAATTGCTATATGTAGTTTTGATGATGAATAGATGACTACAAGGGACCAGGTCCTTGATGTTTGAAGCAACAGTACAGCTAACCTGCATCTACACAGCTTTATCTGTTTGTGCAATAAACTAGCAGGTATTGCTTGTACTAATTAGGAAGCCTGGTCCAATGACATTTCAATCTTAATCATCACTCATCACTCATCTACAAAAGAAAAAAGATTCTTCTTCATCAAATGGTTTTTCCAAATCCAAAGTCTGAAGAGAGGAGAAAGGCAAAAACTCCATACTAGAACTGCTCAAGTTCTTAGCTGAATGAGTGTGCTTAAATAGAAATTGTTATTGAGTGAAGCTTGATTTGTAAATGAATTACTTGGTTTATAAGAGTAATCAACTTTTATCTTTTTTTAGAAAGTGCTTAGGTAGAGTTGTCTATGTTTAATACTGATTAGAGTTCATCAGTTTAGGGAGTGCCTTGGCAGATTTTTCAAGATGAGCTTGTAGTAGAGGTATTACAAGAGAGAGGAACCTAGAGTTAGGTTCATTGAAATCTATAATAAAAATTTTGATTATAGTGGATTTTTTAGGTGCTTTTGAAGGCAAGCTGTGTCTTTTCCTTCCTTGATCAAGGGGATTTCTACGTTAAAATCATGTGTTTTTACTCTTCCAGCACTGTCTCTTACTTTCTGGTTGCTTTATTGTGTTTTGCCTATGATTGACTTTGAGGGACCTGGTCCATCACTGTATGGTGAAACCCCCAAAGGTTTCAACAGAACCAGAGTGCTCAAGTATAGCTAGAGTCTTCTTATGTTACTCTACCATATTGCTTTCTCCTTCTAAGGTAGTTGCATGGGATCTCACTCCTTTTGGGGTTGAAGATCAAAAAATTAGAGCTGGTGTGGATGACACTTGATGTGTTTGTTGTCCTAGCTTGTTGGACTTGTTCCTTGTGACAGCTCTAAATCTTCCAAAAATAGCGTCAAGGATGCTCTCTACTTCAGCAGAGAATTTGGAAGTAGAAGCCTTGGAAGCAGTTGATTGAGAATTGACCTTCTTGGAAGTCATTTCGTTTTTCTTAAACTTTTTAGTTGGAAAAATTGAGATGAAAGATAGAGATAGTTGATGTTCCATCTTTTGACGGAACATTTGGCATCATCTTTTTGGGAAAATTGTATGTTTTCAAGCAACCAAAGTGGTATTTAATGAGTTTTTTTAGTGTTTCGGGGAAAGGAGTGAATCACAGAAGAAACTTGGAAAAAGTAGCAATTAAAGGAATTTGACGGTCAAAATGGTGGACCATCAGACTTGCGACGGACCACCAGTTGGACCGTCAGACTTGCGAAGGACCACCAGTTAGACCGTCAGGCCTTATCCAGAACATGGCCTCCCGAAGGACTCAGTGATGGACCAGACAGTGGACCATCAGACTTGCGACGGACCACCAGGTGTGCCATCAAGCCTTATCCATAAGTCACTCTTCGGAAGGACTCAGTGATGGACAAAATGATAGACCGTCAGTTTTATGACGGACCACCAGGTATTCTGTCAGGCCTTATCCAGAATTCACTCTCCGAAAGGGCTCAGTGACGGACAAAATGGTAGACCGTCAGTCTTATGATGGACCACCAGTTGGATTGTCAGACCTTATCCAGAAGCCACTCTTCGGAAGGACTTAGTGACGGACAAAATAGTGGACCGCCAGTCTTATGATGAACGACCAGTTGGATCGTCAAACTTTATCCAAAAACAACTTTTCATGAAGAGTCAATGACGGACCAGATGGTGGACCGTCAGACTTTCGATGGACTACTACTTTGGTTGTCAACTTGGACGTGGCTTTCTGATTTTTAAATTTTAAATTCCATTTTATCTGGGAACGTATAAATACCAAATTTTAGGGTTAGCATTGGAATCTTTTATTATCTTTGACAAATTTATAATCTATTGAAACTCTCTGTAACCTAGTACCTTGGGATTGAAAGATATCTTTGGGGAAGTTAATCATTCAATTCATTATTAAAGATTCAAGAACTAATTCTTGAGATTTTTGTAAGTGAATTCTAAATCTATTTATGAATAATACAAGAATTATTTCTTCTTCTTCTATGGAATTTTGTGGCTAGTTCCCATAACTAACTAGGGTTATGGGATCCTTAATGTGAAAAGCATCTATGGGTTGTGAATCAAATTGAGTTCCATGAATAACTGATATTGTATAAACCTTTCTTCAATTTAATGGCTTTTCTTAGTTGCAAACTTGAAAAGTGAGCCCAAGAACGTCACTTGTCTGAAAGGAAAGTGTTTGTTGGGAAAATAAAGTATTTACATGAATTCTAAAGGCTTTAACCTTTGGATTAATGGCAAATTCCCTAACAGGATTAGCTTACATGAGAAAATGGTTGAAAGAACAATGTATCCTTTGAGTTTGAGAGAATTAGAGGATAATCTATCCACTTAGGTTGAGAGACTAAGGGATAAAGAATAGGATTCAACCCTTCTTGTAATTGAATTTGCTAAATGGAACTCTTAAGTGATTCACAACCCTAATTGTGCTAGCATTTTGGTAACCATAGCCCTGGTTTGTTTAATCTCATTAAATTACTAATTACAAAGAGAATCATTCATTGGAATACTCTTGTTACAATAAATTACTTTATAAGTTACAAATCAAAAAAAAAACCCTTATTCAGGAACCTCTGATCAACAGTCTAGTAACGATTACAATATTTAGTGAGCACAGTATTCTCTGTGGGATTCGACACCCAACCTAGTTGGGTTCTATATTTGACAGCGATCGCTTATACTTTCTAACGAGAGTTATAATTTGGGCGTATCAATAGTCGCACTAGGCATGCCAGAATTTGTTGAATAATAAAATTTTGAGACCAAAAAAATAAATAATCAAAATAAGAAAAATACTGCAACAATTATTTTATTGATTTCAATTCGTGAGTGTTACAATATCTATGAATCCTCTGATTCGCCTTTTCAAATATAAACTCAAGGACTTTGAGCTTGTTCTTTAATCTGAGCTTGATTTATTGATTTGATGGATTTTATCTTAACTTATGCTTAAATTCAAGGGCTTTGGCGCTTGTTCTTGAATCTTGCGGTCTTGATCTTGAATCTTGATAAACTGAATTTGAATGCTTGAACTTTGTAGAAAAATTGCGGCGTTTGATCCATGAGTTTTCTTTTGCTTCATGTTAGAGTTCTTGGTTCCCATTTCTGAATAAAAAGACCCATATTTATAGTTGTAAGAAGTAAAGAGTCATGGTGAAGATAGGCTTCTTTTGACCAATCAAATTCAAGTGATGATGCTTTTTCGTGGGCTTTGATTTCACTAGGTTTACTGTATCATTTTGACATATGGCATGGCCCTATTAGCTCCTTCACTTGACTTGGCATACCACGTCATTCGACACATGGCACTTATTTGTACCTCTAGAATATGACAATATCTTAGGTTTAGCAAAGTTTTAGCCTAAGTCAATGAACTAGTCCAATAAAAATTAGACATTAATTAAATCCATACATGTTTGGACTTAAATAATTAATTCAATTATATTAATCTGCAACATTTATTTGGGACTACTATATTTAAAATTTAATATAATCTGAATTGTATGGATTTTAATTTAATAAAATTTTTTTGCCCACAGTTGGTATTTTTAGAGCCAACAATCAGAAAGATGCAAACTAACATTCGAATGACCAATTTTTAATTAAAAAATTACAAAATACCAACCTTTAGAGTTTTAATTTTTAATTATTTTTTATGATTTTCTTTTGATAGAAATCAACCTCCGAGTTATTTTCACAATTTTTTCATTTTTTATGAAAAACATCTAGAGTATAAATGAAAAGATGAGAACAAAGTCTGGTAAAAGCTTCAGTCAACTAAGAACCCATTTGGATAAAATTAAAAAAATAGCTTTTTAACTTAAGTGATTAAAAACTTAGAATAAGTGCTTATAAATTAAGCAGATGGGTGTTTAGATAGAAATGCTGAAACTGAAAAAAATTATTGATGTGTTTGGTAAACAAGTAATCTTAAGCACTTTTTTGTTGTTAAAATGACTTAAATGTTCTTAAAGCTGTTAACATCATAAATAAGGTGAATTATTTATAATTTTAAATTCTAAAATAAATTTTTTGAACAAATCTCGGATGTAATGATTAATTCAATGAAAGCAAAGAAGAAAGATGGAGAGAAAATTGGAGGGAAGAGATGAAGAGAAGCGACAAAGAGAAAAAAAATTATATATTTAAGGGCTACATGTTTAAGATATTTTTGAAATTGGAGGGAAATATAAGGGATAAAAAGGTAAATATTTTGGCCAAACCTAAAAGAATTTTAATCTTAGAAGCAAAAAGCTGGGGGTGCCCAGCTTCTCACTTTTTGATTCATTTAATCAGTTTTTAGCTTTTTGTAAGCGTTTTTTAATTTTACCAAACACCTTAAAAAGCTAAAAAGGAGATTAAAAGTTGGTTTGATCAGATTTTAATCCTATCCAAATAGGCTCTAAGTCTAGATGGATAAATTTATTCAATTAGAATCGAAGTTTAAAAGTGGACTTGTAATAAAATATCACTTGGATTTAAAATTTAGGATGACCTTTAGTCAAAGTGTATAATTGAACCAAAAATATAACCAAAGAAATATTTTTAGTAAAATAAGTGGATAAATGATATATTTAGACCTTTTGCGATAATGTAGGGTCATTTTTTGCCTCTTTCTATATTTTAAATTCAAATGAGTAGTTGTATATTTTGTACGTCTTATTTTTAATTGATAATTCCAAACAAAAAATATTCACGAATATGCATACAGTTAAATTTATCATTTTAAGTACAAAGTCTGTAATAATTAATTATACGTGATTAAATCAAGGGTAGAATAGGTGACCTTGGGTGATGTGCCAATGAATATTTAGTTTGCATTCATGTTTTCATTAATATTTAAAATAGTTGGATATTCTATAAAAATATGATTTCTTCGTTTAGTGAGCTAGCAAAACATAATTGATAATAAAACATTTATCATTTTTAGGAAATTTAATTTATTTCTATCAAGTTCTATTTTACTATTTAAGCATATTTTTTTATATTATTCCGATGGTGCTTAAAAACTAATGTTCATTGATACGAGGCGCACAATGCATCGCTTGACAAAAACTAATAAAGAAAATATTTGGGGGGTGAATATTTTACAGCTTCAGTATGGTTTAACTATTTGATGATATGACATTGAAAATGCAATTATGAATACTATAATATCTCTTAGGTCAAGGTTAAACCAAAGAAGAATGTGACTACAGCCAGGTTGGAGCCTATCATGTTGCAATCCGGTAATGGAAGACACTCCCAATGGTTGTCCTTTTTGTTATAGCTTAACCAAATTGTTCCCCATGTACCCTCAAGATTGGTCATCAAAATTGCCTTTGTTACCCCTTGAGTTTTTTGCATACACCCCGTCATGGCACCATATGGCTTGCTTATTTTATCAACAATCAACTCATTTGGCACCCTTGATATGAATTCCCAATACCTTCCATTTGTGCTCAACCCCCATAACTCTACTCTCTTTATTTTTCTAACTGTTTTATTCGCTTTATCTGATTTAATAGTCATTATATTCCCATCACCGTACATGTGTAATATGTCGATTTCATTTCCCCAACAAAATCCAGTGGCTAATCAATCTTCCCTGTTCCCTCATGTGATGAATGTTGGTCAGATGACAACTAAACTATTGTTGCATTGATCAGGTCGCACGCTTATGATAACACTTTTGTTCCATCCATTAGATGCACTTAAAAAAATAAAATTATCTCCCTACTCTTGGGTAATCGCTATTGCTTGGGTAAAATACCATCTTTCAACTCTTGAATTATACTGAAATAAAGTTGGACAACTTTTATGTAATTCAGCAAACAAAAATCTAAAATGCTGGGAATTACAAGGGCAAGACAATAATCTCATACCGTATCTTCACCATGATGATGTACCACGTGAACCTAACGAACTTGGAGGGATCTTTTTCACCATCCTAGTCATTATATCAACTGACGTGACTTCTTGCCTATTATTTAAAGCGAAGAGGAATATATTAGCATTAGCAGTCAAAAAGTAGACATCTTCCCTTGATGGAACCACTTGTTCAATAAATCGGCGATTAATATGTTGAACCACTGGTTGTAACAATTTGTGAAAGCCATAGAGAATGGCTTCATGGAGCCACCATTTCTTATAGAAGAACAACCATGTGGTGGATCTTGATTGATGATTGTAATTGCGAACGATATCCCAATTAGAAATAATAGAGAAAAAAGACTTATTGACAAGTTTTAGTTGTATAATCTCCGACAAGGCAAGCTGAAGGATTATTTATTGGATGAGCTCTGATGGAAGTAAGCAAAAACTTATGGTGTTTGTGGCCAAATCATGATGACTTTCCATCAACATTACATCATGCAAGAATTGAAAGGAATTAAAAAAATTACGGAAAAGAAAGACAAAAGAATGCAAAAAAAAAAATTCTTCTCATTTCTTGATTGATAGATATTTTGTACAATATTTTTGTATATATATACAAGTAAGAAAAACTTAAAGACTTCTAAATAAGGTACAAAATAACTATAGGAATACAATTCTAAATAAGGTAGGAAACTAGGGGATAGACTTCTAATTAAGGTAGGAGATTCTACTTAATAAGGACATATAAAATAGTTACCTAAGGTGTACAAAAGAAATAAAATAATATGTGTCATGATCTGCTGAATTTGGAATGAGATCAACTTATTAACACAGGACCAAGGCACTTAATCCATCATCGAATAATGTTGAGACTACAGTAGACAAATGATGAAACAGTTGAACCAATCCGGTACAATGAACAAAATATAGTATCTCAACACCCTTCCTTCAAGTTGAAGGGAACGAATGAACACCCAACTTACCCAAAAAACTATGATGAAGAGGACCAGTGAGTGATTTTGTGAATAGATCAGTTAATTGAGAAGAAGATGGAATAAATGAAAGTGACATAAGTTCATGTAATAACTTTTTCGAACAAAATAACAATCAATCTCAATATGTTTTGTTCTTTCATGAAACACAAGGTTCTTAGCAATGTGTATTGCTGCCTGACTATCTGAATAAAGAAGCATGGGCAATGATATTAGAATGGAGAGATCTTGGAAGAGACGGACCAATCATGTAAGCTCGGCAACCACGCGCCTCATAGAACGATACTCAACCTCATTGGAGCTAAAAGAAATAGATGTTTGCTTCTTTGACTTCCAAGAGATTGGAAAGCCCCTAATTGATATAAAATTCACTAACGGATTTTCTTGAATTTAGACATGTTCCCCAATTCTAATCACAAAAAAGCAAGCAACTGAAAAAAAAGAATAGGCATTGAGAAAAAGGCCTAAACCTAGATCCTTGGACAAGTAACGAAGAACACATAATGCGGCAGTGAGATTAGGTAGATGAGGATCTTGCATAAATTGACTAAGATGTTAAATAGTGAAGGCATGATTCAATTTTGTGTAAGTAAGATAATCTAACTTTCAAGGAGATATCTATATACATTGGGATTAGGAATCACATCTCCATCATTTAAACTTAGCTTTACTGTAGGATCAAAAGGATATGAAATGGGTGACATATGTGTGACATCAGATTTCTTTACGAGATAAATTGTGAACTTTCGTTGTGAAAGTATGATGCCATGAGGTTCCCTCAATACCTCCATGCCTAAGAAAAGTGTAAATCTCCCAAATCCTTTATTCTAAACACCTCATGTAAAAGTACTTTCAATGTGTGCAACTCTACATTGTCATTACCTTTTAAAATAATGTCAACGACATATACTGCTACTATTGAAATAGATCAGTCAAATTTCTTCACAATAGGAAATAATCATTAAGAGAATGAGTGAACCCTTTAAAATTAAGAGCAGTCGTGAGCTTTGAATACCATTGTCTAGAGGCCTGACGAAGCCCATATATAGACGTCTTAAGCGTGCAAACATGAGATAGTGATAGTGGAACTGTCCCATAAAAGAACTTCATGTAGACTTTCTCATGAAGATCTCTATGTAAAAATGCATTATTAACATTCAATTGATAGAGCCCTCGACCTTTTTTGACAGCTGTAAATAAAAGACATCAAATAGTAGTTATTTTGACAACGGAAGAAAAAGTCTCATTAAAATTAATACCTTCCCTTTGAATGCCTCCTATAATCACTAACATAGCTTTTAACCTTTCAATGTTGTCATCGCTATGTTGTTTGACTTTATAAACTCACTTACAAGGTATAGCCTTTTTACCTGGAGGTAGTTGGATAATGTTCTAAGTGTTGTTCCACTCAAGAGCCCGAAGTTATTTGTCCATAGCCTCTTTCCAACCCTTGTGTAACACAGCTTGATTATAATTGACATGTTCTTGAATATTAGACAAATAATTTAGCATATGTTGATTATTGGAAGATAGATTTGTTATAGAAAGAGAGGTTGGATAGATATGAGATGAAAAACAAGAAGAGCTAACATTAGTCAAGTGTACAAAATTGCAAATATAATCTTCTGAATAACTAGAAATTTTATGTTTCCGAATTGATTTCCTAAGTGAGAAAATATTATTTGTGGGAGGAATAGGAGGATGTACCTGATCCATGAAAGATGAAGGAACATGAGATTGTACCTGGTTTATGACAATAGGAACAGAAGATTATACCTGTTCCACAACGATGATGCAAGAGGCAAAGTAGAAGCGATACATGATAGAGATGAGATGCTTTGATTAGTGTCAACATTATTATGAGAATCAACAATTGGGATTGATGTATGAACAGAAAAGTAGGAATCATTAGATTTAGAAGAAGCAAAAGGAAAAATATTTTCATAAAACACAACATCTCTTGAAATGATGATTTTCTTAGTATCAAGAATCAAAACTTTATAACCTTTCTTCCCTTGTGGATATCCCAGAAAACACATGCAGTGGCTCTTAGTGCCAACTTAGATCTTTGAGAGGATGGAGTGAAAACAAAACATAGACATTCAAAATATTTGAGATTAGAATAGTTAGGAACGGTCTTGAAAAGAACTACAAAGGGTGATTTATCTATTGGAGCGGGTTGATTGGTGAGTGAAGTTGAACAAAATCAGTAATTTTTTACCAGGACTCTTAACAAAACTTCAGATTTCAAAAATATAATGATTCAAAACACAATATTATAAGGAAAAAATTTAAAAATTATACAAGATGAAATTGTAAAAGTAGAAAATAATGAATCCCTACATTAAAAAAATTAAAGGAGAAAGGGATTAATTGATGAGGCTGGCGAGGATCAAGTTAGTAAGCTTGTTCCATAAATTATGGATACTACCAAGATGAATGAATTGGTAGAAGATTTGTTCCATCTTTAATACTACCAAGATGATGATGGGTAAGAGGGTGAATTGAAAGGATACCATGTAAGAATTGAAGGGAATTAAAAGAATTACGGAAAAGAAAGACAAAAGAATGAGGAAGAGATTTCTTCAACATTTCTTGATTGATCGATATTTTGTACAATATTTTTGTATATATATACAAGTAAGAAAAAAATTTAAAGACTCCTAAATAAGATACAAAATAACTATGGGGATGCACTTCTAAATAAGGTAGAAAACTAAGGGGATAAACTTCTAATTAAGGTAGGAGATTCTACCTAATAAGGATATCCAAAATATTTACCTAAGGTGTACAAAAGAAATCAAATAATATGTGCCCTGGTCTGCTGAATTTGGAACGAAATCAACTTATTAACGCAGGCCCAAAACACTTAATTCATCATCGAATAATGTTGAGACTGCAATAGACAAATGATGAAACAAATGAACCAACCTGATTCAATAAACAAAATACAGTATCTCAACACATCAAAACGTAACAATAAGAGCAAGTTGTTTGTTTGTCGTTTTTGTTTTTTTTTTTTGCTTTTTTCTTTATTGTACCTAGCTGCTATATAACTTTTATTGTTCCAATGCCTTTGTTTATATGGTGACAATATCTTCAGTACAGTGGAATTAAATAGTCACGTGACTTGTTCATTGAATGTGAACAGTTAAAATAAATAATTCATACGAAGGCTTATTATGGACATTAATCCTCAATTAGACAACCCAATTTTTAAACAATACATAGAAGTGTTATAGAATTTTATTGGGTGGAAGGAAAAGAAACATATAATAATAGAATATAAAGCCTCAGAGCTGAGTCATGCGTATTATATGGGTCAGTGAGGGAAGTCTCAAACTTATATTGTTATTATTTTATTATAGGTCATAATCATTGGCATTATCTCATTGGCTTCCATGTTGATTCTTTGACTCAAATTCTAGCATATTTATCAACTAGTAAAACAGTTCTCACAAAAAATATTCATTTGCTTTGGACTAGGTTTGGATGGATTTATAGGTTATGGCTTATAAGCCAAAAATTAAAAATTGAGGATCTGAACTTATAATTTGTGTTTTTATTTGCTTTTTATCTTTAAATAAGTGTTTAAAAGTATTTTTTTAATTTTACTCAAACAATGGAAAAGTGTGTAATAACTACATTAACCTAAAACACTTAAATAAACCAATCCAAATGGGCTCTTACTAAAGAAAATGCTTCAATCCACTCTCATCTTAATTATATTAAAGTCTCACAAATAAATATATTTTAGTAATTGTTAACCATATATTGAGAAGTTAAATTTTGTAGAATGAACTGAAAAACATATTTGTTGCCTCTACAAAATTTATTAGCAACAAAAGGTCATTAGGAAGACGAGCGTCACATACCCTTATAAGATGAATTCTTAAAATTTTATGTTGAAATTTTTTTTAAAAGGTTTTTAGGGTCAATTATGCTGAAATCTCATTCTTGAAGATGTATACCTTGTGTTTGAAATAAATAAACTAAAATTCAAAAATAAAAAATTAATTAAATTATAATTGTATTAATTAAAATTTAAAACTAATTGTTTGGAGTTATGCTCATCAAACCTATTTTTCGCGATGACAGCCAATTAAGCTTTTTTCCTTAATTGAACTATACGTGTTTTATTACATATGAAAAATTTAAATGAAAGCTTCTTTTCCTTTTGTGGGGGTTCTATCTCATAAATAGTGATGTAATTGCGCGGTAATGACTGAAGTTAATTGCTCATCATAAGAATAGACACTATCATCATTTTAACTATTGATACGCAGTTTCCCCAGTTAATCAGGCTTTGTGAGAGATCGTGAGGTTCCAAGAAATTAAAGGGCATGTATTTTGGATGTTGACAGGCTTTGTGAGAGCAGATCTTGGCCAAGGCACATACTTCATGGTACTCAATTCATCTTGGATCGACAAAGATGTACCATGACTTTAGAGAGATCTATTGGCGTAATGACATGAGGAAAGGTGTGGCAGATCTTGCAACAAAACTGACACAATCTGAACCAGGGCCTAGTCGTTTTGACCGCCTTAAGTCGGATCAGGACCTAACCACACCCAATACCCCATCGTTATCCACCCTACACCCCATGTTGGATGAATTCCGAACATATAACAATATGAAACAATAATAATCTAAAGACAATAAAGTAAGTTCATAATCATAACCAAACAGCCACAACCAAATATCCAACCAATACCAATATCAATGCCAATACCAATACCAATTCTAACACTAATACCAACACCGTTCATGCCTATAGTAGTCCAACAAAGCCTCTAACCAGAATCAAAGAACATCCGGTCGGGACATGCCCCCGACCATAGACAAAACCAAAACTAAAGAAATAACTATAATGAAAAGAAGTTCATAGCATGAAATGGAGCCTTGTGGAGTATGGAAGCTCACCACTTCAATCTGACTCAAAGTTGTCCCCGTATCCAAGTCACTGAGCAGGAGGAATGGGAGTATGTCCTGAACCTGCATCGCGTGGGGATACAGCGCCCGAAGATGGTTAGCAGAGTGAACCCTAGCTTGTAACTCAGGGATAAAAGTAAAACAATGTCATTATTCAAAACCACATCAAATAACCATATGCAATCACATGTATACACATATATATGTATATATATCATATTAGGAAAGGGAACAAGGTTTATCATGTATTTAAAACCTTAACTTGGGTTGTGTAGCTTGACTGTCCTAAAACCATCCACGGGCTATATGGGTTTAGCTCCCCCTGTTGAAAGGGACCAGTGTGTATTAGGTTCACGACCGTTGAAATGAACCTTAGATGACTAGTACATTCCAAAAATATAAAGTGTGACATCATGCACACGGTCATCAAGACCACCCTCACATCGATAAACATGAGTTTCCAGTGTCGGTCCCCCCGGGACTTCCACTTCTACGGCTTTGCAACTCAATCCCTTTTAAGCCCATATAAAATTATTTACACATTCCCAACCATTTACCAAGGAGTCTTTTAATTAGACATTAACCATTTGTATCGTCATACCAAAATTAGAGCTTGCAATTCTATTACCTTATGTCATATAAACCATTAAACTAAATTAGATTCTATCATTTTCAATTAACCAAAACCATTTATAATTAAACTATGGCCACCAAGGCCTTTCCAAAATTATGTGAAACCAACCAAAACCAATTCATGTTTCTTTAACCATTTATGAAGTGCAAAGATTCTAAGAGTAGTCAAACTATGTGACAAAATAATTCTCATTGACAATTTCACAAACAGGTTGAGGGCATGCCATTATCAAAGCCAAAATCATTAAATTTGGGGCTCAACCATGACCCCTTAATTAAATCACCATTCTCATGCACCCATATGTGGAAAATAATAATTAAAACATAAAAAAATAAACCATAATTAAACCATGAGAAACAATATCCATCCATGAACAACCAAAACCTCCAACCTTTATTTCAAAACCATAATAACACCTTGAAAATCATACAATAAAACATATGCCTTTAGTAAAATAACAATGAGGGAGGAGTAACATGCCTGAATTACAAAGATTCACGAAGAGAAATTGATCCTTAAGCTCTTAGATGACCACTTTGGAGAAACCCTATCCAATTTTGCTTGAGAGGATTTTAAGAGAGTAAAGAGGATGTTTAATCTTGTAAAGTGCGGAATAAAGGACCAAAAAGTGTTAAAGGGACGTGGGGTATTAGAGATTTTAAGTAAGAAATGTCTAAAGTGCCCCCAGCTAAAAATTACAAAAAGACCGTAAGTGGTTACGAGTCGACCACCGTGACTCGTGACCACAACATAAGACTCGTACCCTTTAGTTGTAAACAAGTCAGTGAGTTGGACACCCATACAATTTCCACCCCACGACTCCATGAACCCACTTGTTACCAGACCATACAACTCGTATGGTCTAGTCATTTCCTAAACAGAACCCAAATGATTGGACACTGGACAATATACGACTCAACCTTACCACTCGTAATGTATCCTCTCGGCTCTTAGTGAGCCACTTGTACTCAGAGTCAAGTCAAGTCATTAAGTTATTGATTTGGTTAAGAATCATCCTAACGACTCATCACTACCCTTAACGACTCATACCACCTAGCCATTACCAAGACCAAAAACCCAACCACCACCCACTGGACACCTAACGACAAGGGTCACCTGACTCGTACCCATATCATATGACTCATATGATGAGTCATCAGTAGGACAGTGAGCTCAAAGCTTAGGAAATTTCCAAGGGCCAAAATCCAGGGTGTTTCAATTCTCCCCCACTTGAATCATTCATCATCGAATGATGGACAAGGCAGTGACTAGCACAATTAAACCCCCAAACATCTCTATGCTTACCTTTAAGACAGAAAACAGATTACCAAAGAATTCATAATCTACCTTTAACGAAGACAGAAAACAAAGATGTTATGAACAATACATACCTCAAGCATAATTTTTCAAAACAACAAATAGGAATGGATACTTGGACTTCATGTCCTCTTTAGCTTCCCATGTAGCCTCTTTCACTTTGTGGTTCCTCCATAGAACCTTTACCGAAGCTATATCCTTGGTTCATAACTGACGAACCTGCCGATCCAAGATTTCAACATGGACTTCCACGTAAGACAAGGAATCTAAAATACCAATATCCTTGATCGGCATAATTTGCGATGGATCACCCACACACTTCCTCAACATAGAAACATGGAACACCAGGTGAATTGAGCTCAAACTAGAAGGCAACTCCAGCTCATACGCAACATTACTAACCCTTCTCAAAACCAATTACAAACCAATATACTGGGAACTAAAATTCCCCTTCTTCCCAAATTGCATCACTCCTTTCATATGAGACACTTTTAAGAACACTCTATCCCTAACCTCAAACTCTAACTTCCTACGCCTCACATCCACATAGGACTTTTGGCGACTTTAGGCAGCTTTAAGCCTTTCCCGAATCACCTTCACCTTCTCTATAGCTTGGTGAACCAAATTCAGATCAAACATTTTCGTATCCTTAATCTAGAACCACCTAGTAGGATACCTACACCTTCTACCACATAAGGCCCCAAACGGAGCCATCCTAATGCTAGAGCGGTAGTTATTATTATAAGCAAACTCTATAACAGGCAAATGCTCAATAAACTACCACCATAGTCAACCACACAAGCTCTAAGCATATCTTATAATGTTTGAATAGTTCTTTCTGTTTGCCCATCCGACTGTAGGTGGAAAGTCGTACTAAGACTCACTTTGGTCCCCAAGACTTTCTGAAATGACCGCCAAAAGTGTGATGAAAACGGTGTACCATGATCCAATATAATAGAAACTAGCACCCCATGCAACTTTTCAATCTCTTGAAGGTACAACCTTGCATAATCCTTTGCCGAAAAAATTAGTCCTCAATGGCAAAAAGTGAGCAGACTTAGTCATCCGATCCATGATAAACCAAATTGAATAGAACTGATTCTGAGATCGAGGAATACCGATAACGAAATCCATTCTGATCACTTCCTACTTCCACATAGGCAACTCAATCTCTTGATATAACCCTTTGGGCCTCATGTTATCAACCTTCACTTGTTAGAACACCATGCAATTAGCCACAAAACTAACCACATCCCGCTTCATATTGTTCCACCAATATATTTTCTTAAAGTCATGATACATTTTTGTCGAGCCAGGATTAAAAGCATAATGCGACTCATGTGCTTCAACTAAGATCCTCTCTCGCAATCCATATATATCGGGAACATACAATCTCTCTTGGTACCACAAGGTACCATCGCCACTACCCTCAAAAGCCATTACTTTCTGCCCACTTACATCACCCTTGATACTCATCAAGATAGGATCTACCACTTGTTTCTCCTTCACCTCAGCACCTAGGGATGTCTTCGCCGCCTCCTGAACAAATACACCACCATCCTTAGAGTCCAAGAGGCGAACTCCAAGGTTAGCCAAACGGTAAACATCTTTCACCAATTCTCATTTTCCCTGATCCATATGAGCTAAACTCCCAATGAATAATCTGCTAAGAGAATCAGCAATCATGTTAGCTTTACCTGGATAGTTGTGATGACACATGTCATAATTTTTTAGTAGGTCCAGCCATCTTCTTTGCTTGAGGCTCAGCTCTTTCTGAGTAAACACATATTGCAGGCTCTTATAATCTGAAAAGATATCCATATGCACTTTATACATATAGTGACGCCAGATTTTCAATGTGAATACCACAACTATCAATTCCAAGTCATGAATCAGATAATTCTTCTCATACACCTACAACTATCTAGAGGCATAAGACCTTGCCATGTTGCATCAAAATGTAACCAAGCCCCACACAGGATGCATCATAATAGACTATAAAACCATCCATGCCATCAGATAATATCAAGACCGATGCTAAAGTTAGCTTATCCTTCAGCTTCTCAAAACTAACCTCAAAAGCATTAGACCATAATAACTTTACCTTCTTCTGAGTTAACTTAGTCAACGGGGAAGCTATAGAAGAAAAACTTTCCACAAACCTCCTATAGTAACTAGATAAAACCCAAAAAGCTCCAGATATCAGTTGGAGTCGTGGGTCTAGGCCACTTCTTAACCACTGCAACTTTCTACGGATCCATTATGATCTCTTCACTCTATATGATATGACCCAAAAAAATAACAGCATTCAATCAGAATTCACATTTCAAAAATTTGGCATACAACTGCTGCTCTTCAAGGTCTGCAACACAATGCAAAGGTGATCAAAATAATCTACCCCACTCTTAGAGTACACCAGAATATCTTCTATAAACACAATAACGAACAAATCCAGAAACTAACGAAAGACTTTATTTATCAAGTCCATGAATGTCGTCGATACATTGTTCAAACCCAAATGATATAACCAAAATTCAAAATGCCCATATCGGGTATGAAAGGCAGTCTTAGTAATATCTACCTCCCTAATGTTTAGCTGGTGATCCATTGACCGAAGATCAATCTTGGAGAAAATCTTAGCACCCTAAAGCTAATCAAACAAATTATCTATCCTTGGAAGAGAGTACTTATTCTTTACTGTTTCCTTATTCAACTGTCCATAATCAATACACATCTGAAGAGAACTATCCTTCTTACGCATGAATAACACTGGTGAACCCCACAGAGACACACTAGGATGGGTGAAATCCTTGTCTAAAAAATCCTTTAGTTGCTACTTAAGCTCCTTTAACTCAGCTGGAGTCATTTTATATGGGAGAGTAGAATAGGACAAGTGTCCGGAACAAGGTCTATCCCAAAATCAATCTCCCTATTAGATGGAACACCAGGAAAGTCATCAGGGAAGACCTCAAAAAATTTATTCACCATCGAGACGGAATGTAAAGAAGGACCCTTCGAGTTAGAATCTTTAACCTGGAACAGATGATAGAGACACCCCTTGAAGATTTATCTCTGGGCTCTAAGATATGATATGAACCTCCTCTTAGGAACTAGGGAACCACCCTCCCACTTAATAACCAGCTCATTAGAAAATTTAAAAATGACCTTACGGGTCCAATAGTCTATAGAACCATAGCATGAGTGCAACCAATCCATTTGTAATATGACATCAAAATCAACCATGTCTAATTCAAACAGATCCACCAAATTCTCCCGATCACCCACAGATACCACATAACCCCTACAGACCCTCCTGGCAACCACAGAGTCACTCACCCGAGTAGAAATAGAAAAGGGGTCTGAAATACACTCGGGACCAAAACAAAAATGCACAGCCATAAATGGGGTCACATATTAAAGAGTAGAACCCAGGTCAAATAAATAGTACTCATCACAGGAAAAGAGTTTCAACATACCAGTGATGACATCAGACGAGGCCTCGAACTCCTGACAAGCAGTGAGAGCATAAAAGCAGTTTCGACTAGTGCCAGAGTCAGATGGTGCACCCTTTGCTGTCGGAGTTGATGAAGAGACAATAGGAACCTTGTTTGCCCCTGAGGCAACCTTACTAATAGGACAGCTTTTAATCATATGCCTTAGTTGACCACAGTTAAATCACTTGTCCTTTCCTTCATCACAGTAACCCCGATGCATTTGACTATAAAATCTATAGGGGAGATAGGATGGAGTTGATTAAGCCCCACTATCCTGAGATTAGGCACCCTGTACCCTAAAATTAATGCCACCATGGAAACGTCTATCACCCAACGGCTTTGTGTAGGGAGAACTAGCCTTCGAGTAATACCCAAAATTGCCCCACTTCTTTTTGGACCATTTTTCATCATCTCTATCACTCTACTACTGGCCATCACCCTGCTCAGAAAATCTAAACTTATTACTCTGCCTTTCTCCTATATCTGCCTACTTCTTCTCGTCTTCCTCAACCTGCTATATGTACACAACCAACCTGGAGATATGCATATCCTTGTTCAACAAGGCAGCCTTACCCTCTAAAATCAAGTCATAAGACAACCCAGAAGCAAACTTCCTCATTCTATCCCTCATGTAAGAAAACAACTCCAAAGCATACCGAGATAACTGGTGGAACTTTAAAACATACTCCTTAACTGACATATTACCTTGATTCAGGTTAACAAACTCTTCCGCCTTTGCCCTCCTCAACTCCTTAGGAAATAAGCGATCCAGAAAAGAACCAAAGAAATTATCCCACAGGGCTGACTCAGCATCGTCACCCCTAAACTGCTCCTATTCCTTATTCCATTGGTAGGCTACATCTTTCAGTTGATAGCAGCACATTCCATACCCTCCACATTAGTAGTATGCATAATGTGGAAGATCTTTTCGATCTAATCAATAAAACCTTAAGGATCCTCCTCGACCTTACTACCAGTAAAGGCCAGAGGGCTTAACCTAATAAATTGGTCAACCCTTGTGGCCTCAAAAGATAGAGTAACAGAAGTACCACGCTCGACCTAAGAAGCTACCAATTGTGCTGACATATTAATAGACTGATGAAAATCAATATTCATCACATTAGTTTGAGGAGCTCGAGAAGGACTGAAGGGGACCGGTGGAACTCCAGGAGGGCAATTAGGAATTGGACCCCTAGACCGATTCTAGACCCCATAAGTAGGATGTGTTTTATCAACGTTGTCCTTGGGTAGGACAGAGGAGTTTTCATCAACTTTAGATCGTCTGGGAGGCACAATCTTAAAAAATAGGTATTAGAGAAGATTTTTAGGACCTTAAACTCTACCGCTTGAATACAGAACACAAGAAAGAAAAACATTCCTAAGAGCCTCGTAGCCTCTCCCTTATGAGTGTGGCGCGCTACACACCCTTGAAGAGACTCTACTCGACAAGGCTTTGTGGACTCCCAATCGACCATGAACCTAAGGCTCTGATACCAATCTGACATGCCCCAAACCAGGGCCTAGTCGTGTTCGGTGCCTCAAGTCCAACCAGGACCAAAGACCACCCTCAATATCCCACTATTATCTATCCTACACCCATATCGGATAAATTTCAAACATATAAAAAGATGCAATAACAACATACCCAGTAGATTCTCACCAAGTGGGGTCTAGGAAGGGTAAGTGTACGCAGTCCAAACATATAATAAGATGAAATAATAATAATCTAAAGACAATAAAGTAAGTTCATAACCATAACCAAACAACCACAACCAAATATCCAACCAATACCAATGCTAACACTAATACCGACAACACCATTGCCCGAAGTAGTCCGACAAAGCCTCTAGCCAAAATCAAAGAACATTCGATTGGTATGTTCCTCCAACTATATCCAAAACCAAAACCAAAGAAATAACAATAATAAAAAGAGGTCCATAGCATGAAATTAAGCCTTTCAGAGTATGAAATCTTACCACTTCAATTTGACTCAAAGTCGTCCTCAAATCTAAGTCACTGAGCATGAGGAATGGTAGTATGGTCAGTTCCTGCATCGCATGGGGATATAGTGTCTGAAGATAATTAGTAGAGTGAATCATGTAACTCAGGGATAAAGGTAAAATAATGTCGCCATTCAAAACCACGTTAAAAAACCATATGCAATCACATATATAAACATATATGTGTATATATATGTCATTTTGGGATAGGGAACAAGATTAAGCATGCATTTAAAATATTAACCTAGATTGTATATCTTGACCGTCCTAAAACCACCCACGGGCTATATGGATTTAGTTTCCCCTACTGAAAAGGCTCCAATGTATGTTAGCCGCACGCCCAGAGAAAAGAACCTGAGATGACTAATACATCCTAAAAATATATAGTGTGTCATTATGCACATGGTCATCAAGCCCACACTCACATCGGCAAATATGAGTTTCCAGTGTCAGTCTCCCCAGGACCTCCACCTTCCACAGCTTTGCTACTAAACTCATTTTAAGCTCATATAAAATTATTTACACATTCCCAACTATTTACCAAGGATTCATTTAATTTGGCATTAACCATTGGCATCGTCATACCAAAATTAGAGTTTGCAAGTATATCACCTTATGGCATATAAACCATTAAACCAAATTAGACTCCATCATTTCCAATTAACCAAAACCATTTATAATCAAATCATAGCCGCCAAGGCCTTTCCAAAACCATATGAAACCAACCAAAATCAATTCATGATTCTTTGACCGTTTATGTAGTGGAAAGATTCCAAGAGTAGTCAAACTATGTGACAAATTCTCATTGACAATTTCACATATGGGTTAAAGGCATGCCATTATCAAAGCCAAAATCATCAAATTTGGGGCTCAACCATGACCCCTCAATTAAATCACCATTACCATGAACCCACATGTAGAAAATCATAATTAAAACATAAAAAAACCATAATTAAACTATGAGAAATAATATTCATCCATGAACAGCCAAAACCCCCTAACCTTTATTTCAAAACCATAACAATACCAAGAAAATCATACATTAAAACATATGCCTTTACTAAAATAACTATGGAGGAGGAGTAACATACTTGAATTACAAAGATTCACGAAGAGAAATTGATCTTTAAGCCCTTAGATGACCACTTTGGAGAAACCCTAGCCAATTTTTCTTGAGAGGATTTTGAAAGAGTAAAGAGAATGTTTAATCTTGTAAAGTATGGAATGAATAACCAAAAAGTATTATAGGAACGTGGGGTCTTAAGGGTTTTAAGTGAGAAATTTCTAAAGTTCCCAGCTCAAAACTGTAAAAAAATTGCAAGTGGTTACGAGTCGACACCCATGACTCATTACCACAGCATACGACTCATACCCTTGAGTCGTCAGCAAATCAGTGAGTTGTACACTAATACACTGTCCACCCTACGACTCCATTACCCACTCGTTACTAGACTATACGACTCATATGGTCTAGTTGTTTCTAAGATAGAACCTAAAGAATTGGACACTGGACAGCATATGACTCAACCTTACCACTCGTAACCTATCCTCATAGCTCTTAGTAAGCCACTCGTACTCAGAACCAAGTCAAGTCACTAAGTTACTAATTTGGTTAAGAATCGTCCTAATGACTCATCACCACCCCTAACGACTTGTATCACCTAGTCGTTACCAAGACCAAAAATCCAACCACCACCTACTGGATACCTAATGCCTAGGGTCACCTGACTCATACCCACATCATACAACTCATATGATGAGTCATCACTAGGACAGTGAGCTCAAAGCTTAGGAAATTTTCAAGGTCCAAAACCTAAGGTGTTTCAAAAACCTTCGAACTATCAACTAATTAAGGTTGAGAATCAGAGGCCTTGTGGGATATAGCCTTGAACATCAGTATCGCGTGGAACATCAGTATCATGTGGACAGATGTGCCTTGAAATTAGGGCATATGTGATATCTTTTACTTGAGTATTATATGTCCTTCTGCATATGTTTATGTGTTGAAGTGTTAGAATGATATTTTGTAGGTAATGTCAAAAAGAATTAACAGAAAAGAGGGTAAACACTTGGTGAGCTCCTTAGGCTCGGATATGTCTACTCCCTTTTATTATACATACTAGCTTAGGTGTACGCGCCTTGCGCGTGTACGTCACTTTAATGAGTTTAAACATTACAATAAATAGGATATTTATTTAAATAATAAAGATGAATACAATAATTAAATTTAATATCTTTTGAGTATGTAAAGATGGAGAATTTATTTATTAAACCTAATATTTACCAAAAATATTTTAAACATCGATCAACATTCATCTACCATCTATAAATTGCAACAAAATAATACAATTAAATCTAATCTTTACACACAAAAATTTTCTCAAAGTCATTCGACACTCATCTACCACTTGTAAACAATAATAAAATAATACGATAATAGAGATATCAAAATAATACAACCAAACCTAACTTTTACATAAAAAAATTCCTCAAAGCCGACCAATATTTATCTATCGCCTGTAAACTGCAACAAACTAATACGATAAAAGTGATATCAAACAATACAATTAAACTTAAATATTACACACAAAAATTTTTCAAAGTCAATCGATATTCATCTACGAACTGTAAACTACCACAAAATAACAAACTAATAGAGATATTACGATAATACAATTAAATCTAACCTTTACCTAAAAAAAATTCAGAGCCGACCCACATTCATCTAGCATCTGTAAATTAAAATAAAATAATAAAATGATAAAGCTATCAAAACAATGCAATTAAACCTAGCCTTTACACAAGAAATTCTTCAAAGCCAACCGACATTCATCCACGACACGTAAACTATAAAAAAAATAAAATAGTGATCATAAAGTTTCAATTTTGATCTAACTAGTTCTTGTCTGAGCAAAAATTTTGACCCTAAAGAATGATTTTTAATGAAAACAAAGAATATATATATATATATATATATATATATATATATATATATATATACACACACACATATATATATACACACACATGTTAAATTCTATTATGCTAACAAAAACAGTGAAGAAGTTGAGGGTTAGAAAATCAAATATCCACCAATCTATACATGCAATCGAATCAACTTAGATGAGCATCAATCATATTCTTCCCGGTTTGTTCTCTAGTTTAACGTACATCTCAATATTTATAGAAGCATTTCCTTAATAGAGTCCTATTTTAGGAGTATTTTTCTAATTAAACAATAGAAAGGAAAATATTAATTAATTCTCCTACTATATATTTTAGGAAGTCTAGTAAAAAGGAAAATAGTAATTAAATTTTCTATCATATATTGTAGGAGTCTCATATATATTAGGAAGTCTAGTTAATATAATAAAAAATAATTAAATAATAAATTTAAAAAAATAGTGAAAAGACAGTTTTTCTGAAGAAGAGTTTTTTAATGAAGGGCAAAATGTTCAAATCACTTTTCTAAGGGTCTTCACACTTTTATATATTATAGATGTTGTATTACAGGTATGTGAGGCCCAGTCCCAACCATATGAAAGTTGCACCAGTTATGCATTTAGTACAGGATTCCTAGACATTGTGGATATGTATATATGATGTCACTCATTTCACTTGTCACTTATACTAGTTTGGCAGTCCTGATTTGTGTATATACAAATACGTCCCCTTATTTGTGTGTATACAACTACATCAGTTGTATTATTTATTTATTTATATTCAGTTGCTATATCCCTCGTTGGGATCTTATTATATGTTGAATCTTATTAAGTTCTTCTCCACCTCATCTAGGCTCAAGGTGTGACAAGTACATTGCAACAAGAATATGTTGTAAGTCCTACAGGTAAGTTCTACAGAGTGGTGGTTAGATTAACATTGTTGTATCTTCTCCATCTCATCCAGGATCGGGCTTGAGTGTGACAAGTATCTTGTAATTAGAATATGTTGTCAAGTCTTAAAGGTAAGTTCTACAGAGTGATGATTAGACCAACATTATGAGGAAGAGTGATGGCCGGTCAAGAATACTCATATTCAGAAAAGATCAATGTAACAAATATGAAAATACTCAGATGGATGTGTAGGCTAATAAGGATAGATATGATTACAAACGAAGTTATACGGGGCATAGTAAGAGTGACTTTCATGATGAATAAGATGATGGAAGTGAGGGTAAGATGGTTCGAACATGTGAAGATGAGGTGCTATAGTAAGGAGGTATTTGAGGTTGGTTGTAGCAGGAGTTATTAGAGGTATAGCTAGACTGAAGAAGAATTGAGAAAAGGTAATTAGACAAGACATGGCACTGCTTTAGCTTACTAAGGACACGACTCTAGATAGAAAGATATGAAGGTCAATAATCAGATTAAAAGGTTAGTAGGAAGCTAATTGCTATGACACTTTATGTTGGAGAGACAAGGGATAGCCCCCTCTTCTCTTCCCCTTATTAGTAACATTATTTATTAATCTTTACACGTGTTTTTAGAGCTACTCGATTAGGTGACAATTCCATATTGATTCAAAGTAATCCATATACTCTCATTTTTAATAAGATCCAAGCTAGAAAAATACAAGTACTGTAATGTGCTTCTCCATAGGTATCTGGTAACCATGGGTTAGGGAAAATGGACGATTTGATCGCAAAAGCAATAAAAAATCCAATAGTTGTTTTTTTTCTAGTTTTCTATTGTTATTTGTTGTTTCATTTGTTTTGTATCTTGTTATTTGGATGTCATATTTCTTTGCACGTATGCTTCAAAAACTTTTCTTTTGAGCCGAGATCGAAAATAACCTTTGTACCTCACAAAGTTAAGAGTAAGGATTAGCATTCTACCCTCCTCAGATACCACTTGTGAAATTACACTATGTATGTTATTGTTATTTTATGATAGGATAACTTCTTTGTTATTTTGTATGTTTTAGGAGCAACTAGTACATGGAAAAGGATCGAAAAATGCTATAGCAAGTTCAAAAATGAGAGAAACATTCAAAAAAATTGGTATGATGTGAAAAATGGGCGCCGCAACAGGCCAAAATCAAGCTTTTTGTGACTTCCAATTCTGTAAATTTCCTCAATGGTGATGTTGTGCCCCATTTTCTCTAGGTGGGCCTCGATGTAACAACTCTTTTGATGAGTTTAAAATATAAGAGTCGCAACCTTGTAGATTAAGTTGTGTTCGGACACCTGTGTATTATACTAATTTGCAAATAATATAGTTTTATTACTCCGTGTAATTTGAGGTCGAATAAGAATTCAAATTATCTCGAAATAAAAGTGATAGACAGCTTTTGAGGTTCATAATTATGTGTTCCTTCTGAATGTGAAATTAAGTAAACAGAACTTTTCATCTAGACACCTAAATTTAGGGGTGTTCCTTTTGAGCACTTACACCATCCAAAATTTGTACTAGTTATATAAACTTTACTGACATGACAATGTGTCTTTCACTTTGTTGAGTGGGTACTCGTAGAACAACTCAAAATTGTAGCACTTCACTTTGTTGAGTGGGCACTCGTAGAACAACTCAAAATTGTAGCACTAACTCAAATAAAATATTTTTTTGAAAAATTTTATTTTATCTGAGACAACCAACTATAGTTGTGTGAAGGCGTCTCCACTTTTGATTAGTGTTTTCCCTTTGTCAACATTCTCTTTCACATTTATTTCCTCAAATTCTAAGAAATTTTATTGAAAAAAATACAAGTAGCAAACTTAAGTCCATAGTTAAGCTAAATAGCAACACTTTAAAAAAATTACGTGACACAGCAACAATAACAACATTTTAGTGGCTCCCTATCCTCCGTTATTTTTCTCTCTTTCTCTCTCTTATATCTCTAATCTTTTTTTCTCTTTCTTTTTTCTTGTTAGATTTTTTCATCATTTTTTTAATTTTTTAGTTTTTTAATTTTTTTTTCTATTGAGTTCTTTTCTTTTCATTTTTTGTCTTTGAACTTTTTTTTCTCTCTCTTCTATTTCTTTTTTTTATTATTTTTTAATCTTTTTCTTTTTCATATTTTTATTTTTCTTTTCCTATTTACGTTTTCTTCTTATTTTTTCTATTTTTTTCGTATTTTCACTTTTATTTTTGGGTTATTTACATAGATCAACTCTTTTACATTAATTATTACCCTTTATAGGATACTTTTTTATTTATTACTGATTATGGCATAACTTTACATTTAATAACTAAAATAAAAAAAACAATTAGCTTTTTTCTCCCTATCCCATCTCGTCTGTTTTCTTTTCTCTTTGTGTCTTCTATTTCTTTATAATCACACACACCGACCAACTCAACCAGCCATCCCTCATCGTCTTCTCCAACAAGCTCAGGTTTCCAAAGCAACTACGAAACAACACCACAACATTACCCTTTACAACTCCCCGATTTTATATTTTTTCTGGTGAAATCCACCACCAACGACACCTTTACTATTGTTATTAGTGGCTTTTATGGAGGAGAAATAAAGTGGAGTAAAGAAGTTGGTTTCTCTGATGAAGTTGGTTTCTCTGATGAAGGATAAATAAAGTGGGGTAAAGAAGTTGGTTTCTCTAATGAAGTTGGTTTCTCTGATGGAGGAGAAATAAAGTGGGGTAAAAAAGTTGGTTTCTCTGATGAAGTGAGTTCGCTGGAGAAGATGAGTGTTGTTTAGTTGGTTGTTTTCCCGAAAAAATTAAAAATGGGAGGTGATGGGTTTTAGATTAGGCGGGAAAAATAAGGCGGTGTTGGATGGAGAAGAAACAAGTGGGTAGAGGTTGTTGGTTTCTTCGGTGACGTGAGTTCGCAGTAGAAGATGAGGGTTCATTGATTGATTCGCTGAAAATAAGGAAAAAGAAAATAGTTGTGAAACTGTTAATTTCTCCGACGATGTGTGTTCGTCGGAGAAGACAAGATTGTTGGGTGGTTGGCTCACCGAAAAAAATGAAAAAAGGGAAATGATAGGTCTGTTGGTGGTGATAGTGGAGGTCTGGCCTGAGTTTGGTGGATGATGGATGGACAAAAGAGAGATGAGGTGGGTAGTGGGAATTGTTGTTTGATTATGGTATTTTTCGGTTGTTTGCCGATTTCGGTGATTTGAGGTGGTGTTTTGGAGTTGTTTGGTGGCTGGTCTGATTGAAAATGGTGAGTTCAACAGTGGTTTGGTGGTGACCACAGGAGAAAAAGAGGTGGATTTATTAAAATTTGTACTCCCTTCATTTAAAAAAAATTATCTTTTAGAATATAAAGAAGATTTTTGAATCTTCTAGCCTTAAAATGAAATTGTGTCAAATATATCAAAATATTCTTTAATCTTGTGATCCTAAACATGCCATGTGAAAAGTTGAAATTAAAGTATTGCCAAAAAAAGATCATTCTTTTTTAAACAAATTAAAAAAGAAAGTAGGTCATTCTTTATTAAACGGAGGAAATATTAAAAGTGTACTAAACATAAACGATATTTGTAATACAATTCGAATTCATATATAATACTTATAATACATGTGTATTAAAAATATTTTAATTATATATATTCGCTATATATATTGAAAATACGTCTATAATACATATAATTTATTGAATTCAAAATGTATTACAATTGTAACTTATTTTTTTCTCTTATTAATAGTATTAAAAACATATTATATTTGAATTTCAACCATTTAAATTAGTTTATGTTTATTATAGTAAAATTATATTAGAAATGTATTATATATGTATTTGGTTATATTTGGTAAAAAAAAATTAGGCTATAATCTGTAAAGGCTATAATCTGTAAAGTAAAAAGATATACTATAATTCCTAAATAAAGTTATATATTATACCATTTATTTAAATGATCCTTTATTTTTACTCTTCTATTCTATCTTGTATTTCTCTTCTTTTTTTTCACTTTTTTCCTTTTGGATTTTTTCTTTTTCTATTTGTGTTTTGTGTTTTTTTTTAATTTTTTTACTCTTCTATCTCTAACTTCTATTTTTCTTTCTGTTTTTTTTTTTTCTATTTTCTCTGAATTTTTAAAAAATATGACTTCATCGACAACAAGTCATGAATGATAATAAAAATACCATAATCATTTATTGTATTTGTATTCGCACCATTATTTATATTTTATATTTGTTGATACAATTGTATTGATATTTCAATAATTTGCACTCGTATTTGTATGTATTTTATAGTTTTCATTTGTATTTGTATTTTTATAGTTTGCACTTATTTTTATACTTTATAGTTTACACTATCATTTATATTTTATATAATTCACACTTATTTATACAATGATATATATACAAATGATTTATACATGTTTATATTTTATACTTGAACCATACATATACAAATGATACATATACATATCATTTGTACTTATACATATACATATCATGTTTATGCATACTAATATTATTTATACTTATTTATATTTTATCAAATGATAAATGCTTATACAACTCCAACCATACATATACAAATGATACATATTTATATATACAAATACAAATAATAAATTTGACATACAAATACCAATGCTACATTTGTATTAAATGATACATTGCATATTTGTATATTTTAGGCTCAAGCAAATACAATTAATACATATATTTATTTGTACACAAATACAATACTTAATTATGCATATTCACAGGTAAACTACTCAAATACAAATAATAAATTTATTTAAAATATATAATTTGGTATAAATAAATATAAAATAAAACAACATATAAATATAAAATACAACAACAAAAAAAAAAAAAAGAACGGAAAAAAATTGTAAAAAAAGGAAAAAGAAAAAAGGAAAAAAAAAATAAAAAAAAAAAAAAAAAAAAAAAAAAAAAAAAGTGCAAAAAAAAATAAAATATAAGAACCCGAAGGAGAAAACTAAAAAAGAAAAAAATACAAAAAAAAAATGCAAAGGGAAAAAGAAACAGTAAAAAAATGAAAAATAAAAAATATGAAGGAAAAAACTTAAAAACAAGAGAGAAAAAAAAATATTTTAATTATTTAAATCTATTTTGAGTTTTGAAACTTATAAGAAAAGGCTTCCTATTTTTAGAAATACAATCTTCAATTAATTGGGTGAACGGGATTTAAGGACGTTGAAATTTTTTTGCCTTTTTAAACTCAACTTGTTACTTAAAAATAAGATAATTAACTGTATTTATATATGTATTTAATATTGTCTTGCGCATCAAATACATATATAAGTTGTTATTTCAAATAATTATGAAATTATTGTTATGAAATACCTAATTATGAACTTAAATTTACTACTTCTGGATTTTTCTCAATTTTATTTTGAGTGAGAAACAACCACCCATAATTAGGGATGTACATAGGTCGGGTTGGTTTGATTTTTTATTGAAAAAAATCAAACCAATTATGTCGGTTTATTAAAACTATAAACCAAATCAAACCAACATAATATCGATTTTTTCGGTTTAGGCTTTAGTCGGTTCTTTCGATTTTTTCGGGTTTTCTTGATTTTTTATAATCTTTATTTTTTACAATTATATTGTGATTGAAGACTAGACCAAGTATGTTTTCACTCATGTGCTAATGAAAAACCACAATTATAAAAAATTGAGAAGCGAAAAACTCTTTTGAAACCAAAAAGTAAGATGAAGAGTGAAAAGTTTAGATTTTAAGTTTATATTGAATTTTGGATCATTTTATTAGCAATTAATGGACAAATATTACAACTTAATATATATATATATATATATATATATATATATATATATATATAATTTTATTTTGTCGGTTTGATTTGGGTTTGGTTTGAATTTTTTTTTTTGTTAACACCAAACCAAAGCAAGAATGATCGAGTTTTTTATTCAAATATCAAACCAACCAAACTAAATCATAAGTCAATTTTTTTTCTCTATTTGATTTGATTCTTCGATTTGATTTGACTTGACGATTTAGTTTGTACATCCCTATCAATAATTATGCAACGGCACCTCCACTTTTGACAAGCGTTATGTTTGTCCCTTTTATTCAAAAGCACTCTCTTTCATATTCATTTCCTCAAATTCCCCTCCATACTACTCCCTCCATTCTTTTTTAATTATTTTTCTTATTTTTCGTAAATTAATTTAATTAAGTTTTAAAATTAAATTAAATTAAATTAAATTATTTTTTTAAAAAATCTAATTTAGATATTCAAAAATTACATGAAAAATACTACTTTCTTCGTTTCGTATTAGTTGACTCATATATTTTTGACACACCTATTAAGAAAAATATTTATTAGGGATCTATTTATCAAATTAGCCTTATTAATTATGCTTTAAAATATAAATTTGAATATATACAACTTGTTTAGTCATTTAATGATAAGGATATTATTGAAAGAACATATTAAAATTCTTTTGATTTCATCAGAGACAACTAAATTAAAACAAATATTTTTAGAAAAAGGGTCAACTGAAATGAAATAGAGAGAGTATAAATTGTAATTTTTCTTTTTTCAATTTGATTAAAAAATACATCCTAAAATATAAATCAAAATTTATATCGTTTGACTCTAAAAATAAATAACTAAAAATTATACAAATACATAATTTATGTTTTCAATATTACAAAAAATTCCAACTCAATAAACATATCACAAAAATCTCAACATATACACAGAATGATATGTATATGTATATGTCAGTTATGTTATGTATATTAATAGGGAAAGAGAGTAAAGTAATTAAAAAAGTGGGAGAGAGTATAATTATTTTCAAAGTAATGATATTTATGTTATTTATAAAAAAAAATAAAGCAATTAAAAAAGAATGAAGTAAGTAATTTTGAATTGTGGTGTAGATAGACAGAGCTCATCTATTTCAATGAAGTCCGAGCTTTAGAATCACTCAGAAGAGGCCTACAAGAGGTCAGTTGCGGAGACAAGCTTCAGGTAGCATCCTAAGGAGATGGCGGACTCAACAAAGAAGATTGTCGGAAAATCTACTCAGATATACCGACACATATACATAGTACATTTTCTTGAATTTTTGGGCCAAGTCATTTGTTTTGGACCTGGCCTTTCTTTTTGTTTTCTTTTTTTCTTTTCCTATTTAGGCCGTTGGTCCCTTTTTGTTATGTTTTGGATTCTTTGATTATCAACAAAATTGATCCAAGGACCTAAATTCAATTTTTTAAAGGGATAATTACATAAGTGATATAAAGTAATATAAATTCACCAATATATTATAGAAGAGTCACTTTCAACATGGCTGTTGGTATTAAAATTAAATTTAAGGGTATTAATGTCTTTAAGAATATTATAGTATCAACTTGATTGTTTTTTGTGGTTTGTTATTTGGATCACGTTTTAAAAGTTATAAGAAAAGCTCATTCTTTTTTGTTTAATTACAAGACTTGTCATAAAGAAAAGCTCATTTTTTTCTATTTAATTACAAGACTTGCCAAGCCACTTTCAACATGACTGTTTTTTGGTATTAAAATTAAATTTGAGGGTATTAAAGTATTTAAAAGAAATTGTAAGATTAACTTGATTGTTTCACATTAAAAGTTGTAAAAAAAGTCCATTCCTTTCTATTTAATGACAAGACTTGCCCTGAAGAAAAGCTCATTCTTTTCTATTCAATTACAAGATTTGCCATATTCCAAAGTACCTAACTACTATTTTTGTTTAAATTTGTATAAAATTATTTTGAATTTATTATATTTAAGTAAATTAATCAATAAGATAATTTAAGGTAATAATTAATTATAATTAAAAAAATTATTCTTTATTTATTTTGAGTTTATTATATTTAAGTAAATTAATAAGATGATAATATATTGTAATAATTAATTATAATAAAAAATTTATTCTTTATTTACATTTCATATCAAAAATATAATTTACTTTCATCCTTATTTGTTCTATGAAATACTATTTTGCTTAATTTAAATTTTTAATGTATAATTAATAAAATTAATTAGTAAAATAAATTCTTAATAAATATTTTTTAAGATTTGTGTCAGATCAATATATACCGAGAAGAAAATATCATTGAATGTAGTGGGCCCCATCAAAACTTTTCTAAATCTAACATAGATTAAGTAATTTTGAAAAGTCATAATTTATATTAATTAATTATAACTAAAACTTAAATAAATGTTCTATATTTTTTATTCTTATACTAAAATAATACAAAGAAAATATTGTTTTACTCATTTATTTTAGTAACTAAAAAATATTAATTATTTTCTTCTAATATTAAACTTGTGATTTAGTAACTCTATCAAATACTCAATATCAAATTTAAGTTTTTAAACACATTAATAAAATTAATTTAGTAAAATAAATTTTTAATAATTAATATTTAGGACGTGTGTCAAGTCAATATGGATCAAGTAAAAAAAATAAAATTATATTTAATAAATTGGCATAAATTACTAATATGATTTTACTTTCGCCTGATCAATTATATATTAATAAATTGATTCACATTAAAAGATATAAACTTATGACATTTTATTTTTTCTTTAATAATTGAGAAGACTTTACATAAAAATAAAAAAAGAGCAAGAGCATATAATATATTTTCATTTTTTGATTTATGTGATCTATTTTGAATAAAAATATACTCTTTTGTTTTCATAGTATTTATCTTTCATGTGATTTATTGAGTAATGAAAAATTAATAATATTTAATAAAAAATAAAATAGACATTTTTCACATGTCTACTTCAGTTGTTTCAACTGTAATATTATTATATTATTTTTAATTAATTATTATAAGTTATTTAAGTATTAAAAAATTAATAACATTTAACTAAAAAGATAAAATAAACATAAAATGATAAATTAATTCTTTATGTTTTTAATTAACTTTACGTCTTATATGAGGCTCACTTACAAAAATTTCCACAAGTATTTTTATAGTAGTTTTGCTATATCTCTTCTAATTAGTTGTTATACGTCATTTAAGACATGTCTACTTCGTTGATGCAATCGTGATTTTTACTCTATCACCACTAATTTATTATTATGATCATTTATGCATTTAAAGATAAAAATATTTCATGAAAAAGAGTAAAATAGACAAAATGATATGTCTAATATAAAAATTTTAATTGACTATCAAAATTATATTAGTGCCATATAAATTGGGACGGGACAGATGAAGATATAAAGTAACATATATTATTTGAAAATGAGATAAAAAGTACGGTAGATAACAATAATTAAAAAAATATTTAAAAAATTGACTAACTGTCAAAATTTTATTTGTGTCGCATAAATTGGGAAGAAGTGAGTATTCATATCTTATTAAAAAATTATGTAAAAAATATTATAAATTACATAATTAACAATTTTAAAAAAATTTAAAATATAAAATATTTGACTAACTCTCGAAATTATATCATTATCACTTAAATTGAAATAGAAGAAAAAATATTATAAATCACAATAATTAAAAATTTAAATTATTTTAATGATTAATCATCTAAATTCTATTTACGTCACATAAATTGAAATAAAAAATAATATATTGGGCCAGTGCTAGCACGGATCGTGCATATCTAGTTATATATAAGAACATGTGTGTTGTAAAAAAATATTGCTCTAAGGGCATTATTGTCAATTTGAATAAAATCTTGTGCATTGTTGGATTATGCTGAAGCTTATAAAAAGGAACATAAATGTCTAATGACAAAACAATCACTCAACTTTCTCTTAACACCAATTGTATCCCATATGATGTAATCTCTCCACACGGTGGACCCACTTTTATGAGAATAGTGCAAATACCTTATGTTTTTCTTTTATGGGATAAAAAAATAATTCTAATTTTTTATGCATGTTTAAATAGCTTTTATAATTTTAATATAATTAAGTAAGTTTAAACAAATTATAATTTATATGAATTAATTATAATTAAATTGTAAAGTAATAAATGTCATATTTATTGTTAATTTGTCTCTTATATTGAAAATAATTCTTTTTTAATTTATTTTAGTTAATTAAGAAAAAATTGTCATTTTCTTCTAACATTAATCTTGTGATTAAGTTACTATATCAAATACTAAATGTCAAATTTTGATTTTCAAAACATATTAATAAAATTAATTTAGTAAAATAAATTTATAATAAATATTTTTAAGATCCATGTCAAATCAACATGGACCAAGTAATAAAATTAAAAAATATTTATTAAGTTGGCGTAAATAAGATTTTACCTTCGCAGTGGGTAAACATAATTTATTATTATATCAGAAGAAAATTTATCAAGCATATATTAATAAAATTTATCAACACTAAAAAGATACAGATTTATGACATGTTTAATTTTTTTTTTTACAAAAGAAAATAATTAAGATAACTTTATAAAAAAAAAAAAAAAACAAGAGAACAAAAATGCATGCATTTAAATATGCTTATATATAATGATGGGTGGATCCCACAGTTCTTTCCAACTTTGCATAAATTTAATTTAAATTATATAAATGTAAGTAATTTAATAATAAAATAATTTTATCTTAATAATATTTAATAATATCATATTTTGTATATGCAAAATATAGCATATTAAATTTAAGTAATAGTAATGTAATAATTTTATCTTAATTAATTACAACTAAATATTTAAAGTAAATTAATTTTATTATTTTAATTAACTTTTATATTCAAAATTAATTTTTTTACTTATTTATTTTAGTAAATTTAAATTTTAAAATTATTTTTTCTTATATAGAAATACTAATATTTAAAATTAACTTTAAATTTTTAAAGTACAAAATTAATAAATTTAATTTAGTAAAATAAATTTCTAATGAATATTTTCTTAAGATTTGTGTTGGGTCAATATGTATCAAGTAAAAAGGAAATAAAAAAATAATATAATAAAATTTTATTATTGTGAGAGATAAACATAATGCAATATCCAATAATATTTAATAATATCATATTTTTTATATGCAAAATATAGCATCTTAAATTTAAGTAATTTAAAAATATAATAATTTTATCTTAATTAATTGCAACTAAATATTAAAGTAAATCAATTTTATTATTTTAATTGACTTTTATATTCAATTTTTTTTAATTATTTATTTTAGTAAATTTAAATTTTAAAATTATTTTTTTCTTATATAGAAATACTAATATTTAAACTTAACTTTAAAATTTTAAAGTACAAAATCAATAAATTTAATTTAATAAATAAATTCCTAAAGAATATTTTCTTAAAATTTATGTTGGGTCATTATGTATCAAGTAAAAAAAAATAAAGAAAAATCTATAATAAAATTTTATTATTATGAGAGACAAACATAATGCACTATTCAGCAATGTTTAACAATATCATATTTTGTATATGCAAAATATAGCACCCCGTATTTAATTAATATACTACTCCGGTGAGTTATCGATGATTACTATTGAATATGATAAAATTATTTTAATTTTTATAGGAGTAACATAATCAATCGCTCTTAATTAATTACTATGAGTCATTTAGGTATTAAGAAAATAAATAATATTTAATAAAAAAGATAAAATAGATATAAAATGTGAAATTAACTCTTGATGTTTTAAATTAAATTGTCGTCCTTCAAACAATGATTTTACCATACCATTTCTTATTATAAGTCATTTATGTATCAAAAAATTAAGAATAACAAAATGATATCTCAACATAAAAAAAATTTGATTGACTATCAAAATTATATTAGTGTCATATAAATTGAGACAGGACAGAAAAAGATATAAAGCAGCATATATTATTTGAAAATGAAATAAAAAGTACTGTAAATAACAATAATTAGCAAAACTATTTAAAAAATTGACTGATTGCCAAAATTTTATCTGTGCCGCATAAATTGAGACAAAAAGAGTATTCATATCTTATTGAAAAATTACGTAAGAAATATTATAAATCAGATAATTAACAATTTCAAAAATATAAATATTTGTATAGCTCTCGAAATTATATTATTGCCACTTAAATTGAAATAGAAGAAAAAGTATTATAAATCACAATAATTAAAAATTTAAATTATTTTAATGATTAATTATCTAAATTCTATTTTTATCATATAAGTTGAAATTAAAAATATATATATTTGGCCCGTGCTAGCACAAGCTGTACATATCTAGTTATCTTATATAGTACAACTTTCATTTTAGGGAAAAGGACCAAAAATACCCTTAAACTATAAGAAAAGGTTCATAAAAAATGGTCCGATTTAATGAACAAAGGGAGTTATTTTTCCCAAGTTAATGATAATTGTAATGACATGGCATTGTTGCCTTGCAAGTGTAGTAGGTATGACGATACCAACAATGTATACCTAAATGTGTATTATGGTTCAATGAATGAGAATATGCGATAAATATTTTAATGGGGCTTAAAAGAGGGATGTGTACCCAAACCATGAAAGTGGAGATCCTAAGGGACCAATACTGAAAATCGTATTTGCCGGTGCAGGGGTCAAAATGGCCTGGGGTTCGATTCCCTTCGCTTATGACCAGGTGACTCGAGTCCACCTTATTATTAGGATTAAGAGGTTCGAGTCTCCCATATTACATTACATGATCGGGTGCTTAAGTCACCTTAGTATATGATTGGGAAGTTCGAGTCCCAATCCAAGTTATAGTTTTAAAGGACATGTTAAGTCTTGTTCCCTATCTCAGCATGTTATATAAGTGTATATATATGTATGCACACATGTATGTGAACATGTACATTGAGTTGAACTAAATTTTGAATTGTCATTACTTTATCCTTATCCTTGAGTTACATGCTAGTGCTCAACCCACTAACCGTCTTCAGACGTTATATCCCCATGTGATACAGGCACTGAAGATACTTCTACTTTTCGTACGTAGTGTTAGGTGGATTGGCTCGGAAAGACTTGATCATTCCATCGATTTCCTGTCATAAACTAAAATTGAAGAGTTCAAATTAACATTATCATTGTCATTGTCAGAGTCGGGGCATGTCCTGACACTTTATTAATTGCAGTTTGTTAGAAGGCTTTGTGGATTACTGTGGACTTGGGTGGTGGTGGTGGTTGGTTAAAGGTTATCAGTTACATACATATCTTAAATTCTTTAAGCCTATCTTATGTTATCTTGTTATATGTTCGGAATTCAGTCACTGTTGGGGGTATTGTGTCCTGCTTGGTTAGAAGTAGGGGGTGGTCTCGGTCCTTGTTGGACTTGAGATGCCCATCACGGCCAGGCCTTAGTTCGGGTCGTGACAGATATGTTGTAACACAAGAAAATATCTTTCATCTCTTCATCAACCTTCATTTGAGATAAGAGATTATTTCCATTCTGGGTTGTAACGTGATATGAAGAGCCAACACTTTCTTCATCTTTTTTACACTCTTGATATGAACCACAGTATGATCCTTCGCTTGTAACACCTCCTTGCATGAAACCACAAGTTCTGTCTGTCGCCTCATTCTAGAAGAAACCAAACTTTGAAAAACATTTTGGATTTTGAGTGAAGAATGCATCATCGTGCTTTGATGACTTGTTTGATGCTTGTTGCTTTTCTTCTTACTTAGTGGACCTAACCTCTCGAACACAAAAGTTCTTGCAGTTGATTCTCCAATTCAATTAAAGACAAACGACCTTTTATTGGAAGTAGTGCTCGCCTTCCACAGTGATATAGTTGCTAACTATCCTTCTTATAGAGATGCAAACTGGAGGTGGCGACGTGTATCCAAGGCCTTTACGTGCCAGCCTAGTTGTGCTTTCTGACGAAAGTTTACCCAACCTCGACGGCTCATTAGGATTATATACAGCCTTTACAAATAACTTGTACGCATTTGGATCAAAGCCTTCTTTTGTACGCTTCAGAGAGAGTGTCATATCTTATGGAGGATTTTGAGCCACAAACTCTGCAAGTAGCCTTGAGGATGAATTTATTGTGCCAATCCGCCTGATAGAAAAAGTTATCCCCTTTAGTACATTATCTTGCACATCAGATGAGTGATTTTTCTCTTTCTTTATCTTTGGTACGTAGCGAAGAATAGGAGTTGTCTTTTTGTTTAGATGTGATGCTTTCTTTAATTGAAGTGGAGAGAGGCTTCTTGGTGGCGAATTTTTCGACAGTCACTGCGACCTTCTTAGCTGCAAGATCATCACACTTGGTCTTGGTGACATCATCAACCCCTTTCTCATTCGTAACATAATTCTTCAAGTGGAATTTCACATCGACAAAGTGTGACTCAGCTTCAGTGAATGGCTTATCATGGCTTATCATCGACAACTATATTTCTTTCCACTCCACCTTCGAGGTACTTTAAGATTAATAGTAAGAGGACGAGATAATTTTGTTCTCGTATACCCAAGGCCTACCAAGCAATATATTATATGATGTTTTGGCATCAATTACATGCATTAACGCATTTAATCGAAAATCATCCATATGAATCCCCAACTTGACAGATCCTATAGCCCTCTGACCCCTTGGTTAAGTGTTGGATCATCAAACAACTTTCAGCCACTTCGTCGGCAGTGATGCCAAGTTCCTTCATTTTGCAAATAGGCAGAACGTTGACTCCGAATCCCTCATCTGTCAAGATTTTATTTATCTTTTTTCCTAAAACATGGCCCACCATGTACGAGGGACGGTTGTGTAGGCTTTCTCTAAACAGAAGATCCTTAATTGTTAATGTGATTTTTGTATCACATTTATGTGTCCTTGGCCAAGAGGTTCAGCAAGCTTTTCAAAAGATGAAGGAACTTCTATGGGTAGATCTTCACCCTTTTCTCCCCCCTCTTTGGCAGTATTAAAACAAGATAACTCAAGATTGACTTGAGCAGTCTTTGCACGGAACCAACTTGGTAAGAATTCTTCCAAAGTCACTGGATGTCGTGTGTTTTTATGGTTAAGCTCTATTATCCTTGTCTTCTTCGTAAGTTCATCCAGTCTCTGTTTTCTCGGTTTCTTCAGATCCTCCATCTAGTTGGCTGCTCAAATGACTCCTTTCGTAGACTCATCTTCTTGCGTCTGCGCCTAGTCACCAGAGTCCAACCTTCATTATCACCTTCGTCAACTAAAGACTTGTCATGATCTAATAGTTCCTCATTATGCTCTTCAACGCATTTTTAGATCGAATCGAGAGACCAAAAGCGATGGAGATTTGATCAGAACTGGCCATGAAAAACTTTTTCTCATTTTCCAATTGCATGACTTTGTCCTTGAAAACAAAATACTTTTCCAGAGGGTGACCCACAAGCCTTTAATACTTACAATAATTCGAGTCATTGGTCCTTCCAGCTTCATTGGGTCGTTTTATCTCTGGAAGTTCAATGAGCTTATGCTCAAGGAGTTCATTGAAAATCTCGACAACATCTAAATCAAGGAAAGGGCATTCATTTTCTTGCATCCTTTTAAAATTAACTTCTAATTTGGACGTTCTCGAGAAATTGTCTCCATGTTTTGCTTTTTGCTCACCTTCGTGGTGACCTTTATAGAAGACACATCAAAATTCATAAATTTCTTATTGTAGTTTTTGGGGACAAACTTTCCCCATCTTTAGGGTAATTGCTTATCCTTTTCCCTTCAAGGGTCATGGATAGACGTTACTCTCGTTCCAGCAGAAGACGTGCTTAATTTCATGTCATGGGCACGAGTAGCTAACTCTTCAAAGGATTTTGTCTTAATGCATTGAAAGATATAGAGAAGCTCTCAATGCATTCCTTAGATGCACATCTCTACTGCAAAAGTTTTGTTGAGCCTGTTTTTGCAGTTTAGACTTGCATTTCTCCATCGATTGATGAAGTCAATGACATGCTCATCCTTTCTTTGTCGAGTATTCGTGAGCTCTGAATGCTCATTGTACGCCTTGTGCTATAAAAGCGATTTAGGAACTCATGCTCCAATTGCTCCCAACAATCAAAGGTGTTTCCCTTTAAGGAACAAATAAATTGTTTAACAAGATAGTCACCGTAAGTTCCGACATTGTTACATGTCTCAACAAAGTATGCATCATGTTGTTTTGGGTTCCCTTTGCCCTCAAATTATTGAAATTTGAAGGGTTGATAGACGGCAGACATTTTGAGGCTACCAATTCGTGCAGTGTAGGGTTTGACATATGTCAAGGAAGACTTAGTGAATACATAATACTTATCTTTGAGGTCCCTTCAATGAACTCTTTCAACTGATCGGGATCATTTCCTCAGAAGAAACTTGTACCTCCTTAGCTGGTGGTGTTTGTTTTCCAGGATATTATGTCTCATGACCTTTTGGAGCTTTCCCTGGTGCATGGCTAGACTCTCCGTCTATTATGCCATCCATCACGTCCGCCAACTTATCAATCCGAGCGTTTTGATTTTGCACATACTTAATGAGACCTTCAATTGCCTTCGTTAGGTTTGCAAACTGCTCCTTCACAGATGAGGCATCAATCACCGTGGCTTGCATAATTACTGAAGACGTTAAAGAGTAACACAGATTGTCGCATAAGTTGATCTTCAAAGTACTCAGCTTATGCGGTTATAAGTGGAGATGATGCATTAGTTGAACGACTATCATTCTTTATGCCAGAGTATTAGGAACCAAAATGTTCAAGTAGAGCTAGTCTTCTTAAGTGGCTTAGCCACATTGCTTCCTTCTTCTGAAGCGCTTGCATGGGACCTCACTCCTTTTGGGATAGAAGATCCAAAAATTAGAGTTGGCGCGGACGACACCTGGTGTGTTTGTTGTCCTAGCATGTTCGCCTTGCTCCTTGTGACAGCTCCAAAGCTTCCAAAAATAACATGAAGGATGCTCTCTACTTCAGCAAAGAACTTGAAATCAGCAACCTTGGAGGCAATTAAGAATTGACCTTCTTGAAAGTCATTTCATTGTTCTTAAACTTTAAAGTTGTAAAAATTGAGATGAGAGGTAGAGATTGTCCCATTGGGCGTGCCAGAGTTTGTTGGACAGTAAAATTTCGAATCGAAAAAATAAATAATCGGATCAAGAAAAATATTGCAACAATTATTTTATTGATTTCAATATGTGAGTGTTACAATCTCTATGATTCCTTTGATTCGTCTTTTCAAATTAAATTCAAGGGCTTCTAGCTTAATCTTGAATTTAAGCTTGATTTGCAAATTTGATAGATTTGATCTTGACTCGTACTTGAATTCAAGGGCTTTTAGACCTGTTCTTGAATCTTGTGTTTTGATGAACAAATTTGAACGCTTGAACTTTATAAAGAAATTATGGTGTTTAACCCATGAAATTTCTCTTGCTTCTTGTTAGAATTCTTGATCCTTTTTCTGAATTATAAAACCCCTATTTATAATTGTAGAAAGTAAAAAGTTATGGTGAATATGAACTTCCTTTGACCAATCAAATTCTAATGACATGACATCTTTCATGGGATTTTGATTTCCCTAGGTTTGCTGCATCATTTTGACTTGTGGCACGATCCTATTAGCTCCTTTAATTGACTTGACATGCCACATCATTCAACACGTGACACTCATTTAAGACCTCTAGAATATGACAATATCTTGAGCTTAGCAAAGTGAGTTCATCATTTGTGGCCCAACTCAATGGGCTAGCTCAATAAAAATTGAACTTTAATTAAATCCATACATGTTTTAACTTAAATAATCAATCCAATTATATTAACCCACAATATTTATTTGGAATTAATATATTTTGAATTTAATATAATACAAATTTCGTGCGAATTTTAATTTAATAAAATTTCGTTGCCTGCACAATAGTGTTCGAAAGGTTTGCAATAATACTCGGGAAATATGTTTGCTTTTATAGTTTTCTTGCTCTAATCTTAATCACGCTCACATTTAAAAGTAAGCAGCCAACCATAATGACATGTACCTAATCTCTATCAAACATTCAATACATGCATTCATAGCATTTTCAAACAGCCAAAAACTCGCATAGGAACAAAAATTTCCACCAAAACCAATGTTTTTCTATCAGTGCTAGGAACAAAGATTTATAGTGATATATCAAATGAACATATAGAAGTCGCTTCTTGGGGAAAGAAGAGTGGATTAGAGGAGCTCTGCCCACTAACTTCAGCCCCTTCGTTTCAAACACTGAACTTTACAGTAGCCATCGTACCCCAAGAAAAATAAAGAGAGAAAACTATAATGGAACTAGACTGAGTATTAAAATTCGATTTGGGCAATGCTCTTACGGGCTTTAAGGCCGCATACATACATTCTCTATGCTCTTACCTGGCTTTATACGCATACATATATCCTCTAAGTTTCCGTACTTCTTCGGATGACACAGTTAGTAAATAGTCTACATAAATACAGACTCCAGCTCCACTGCAATTTCGAAGTTCAAGAACTGTTTCAACATTAGGCATAATTAAGAATGAGGAAACAGTCAAGCAGGCTTTACCTAAGGGGCCCTAATGGTAGCCATAGAATATCCCATCTAAACCTTGCCAACCTGCAAAAGACGTGCAAACTGTAGGTCAAAACAACAGCTTTGCAGGGCCCAAGAATCCAAAGTGATAAGTGCAGGCAACGACAAATGTATGAATTTATTACTTAAATATGCCAGAAGCAATCATATCAACAACCACAGGAAATATGACGACAATTTTTACGGATGAATAGGATTCATAATCATAACATAGATACTAAAAGTAAATAGTCTCTAAAACTAAAGTTGAATAAGTGATAAAACATCGAACAACCATGTTACACTTCTTTTGAACTCTACTTCTAAAATATTTTTGTACCAAACAGTAAACTTATCTTCCAATAAATGATCCGTAAATTTAAAACTTTATACTACAATCAATTTCTGGTAAATGTTAAGGCAATTCCCGGAAGACAGATAAACTGGACCAAATAAATGATAAAGTTGCACTGTTTCATGGATGTTTTTCAAACCCTTAGAATTACGTCCATCTTCTCTTGATCAAACCATTGTAGTGGAAACATCTATTTTTCCTTAAAAAAACATTCTTCAAGGAGGTTGTCAATGGTAAAACCACCCGTATTTTTCTTTACAAGAACCTATTCAAAGACTTCAAACATACTGTTATGGAGCAGATAGTAAAAGGGCAGCCCGGAGTAATAAAGATACCGCTATGCGCGGTGTACGGGGAAGGGCCCCACCACAAGGGTGTATCGTATGCAGCCTTACCTTGCATTTCTGCCAGAGGCTGTTTCCAAGGCTTGAACCCGTGACCTCCTGGTTTATGGAGCAGATAGTATAAAGAAAAATAAATTTATGTGGCAGAATACTTAGAAAAGATGAAAACAATTTTTTCCAGGGTATTAAAAACAATTTTTGCTTCTTTGTCACACCTTAATTAAAATTGTATTTAATTCTGTTTTGCCTGGAGCTTCGTATACCAATTTTTGAAACCCATTGAGAGAATGAAAAGAGTAACAAATTTGAGGGATTTTATTGGATGTGATCTACTATTAGCTTTTGCTACTAAACATGTCTTTCTTTTTTCTCTTTGTAGAATTCTTTACTTAACCTGAGTAATTATTTATTTTTTGTCCTTCAAATAATTGATAAGATAAAGGACTTTAGACATTGAAGGCACTACTTTAATTTGTCTATTTCTGTGACTTCAATTTTTGGATGAATACTTGGCATTTCATTTTATTTCATTTTTTGAGAAAGGTAACATACATAATATATCAGTTGCACAAAGGATGTGCAGATCATATTTACATTCCAAAGGAAAGCAAAAAGATCTCCTTGCTCTTCTTACCAAAGATTCTATAATTTCTTTTAAGCATTCAGCATCATCTAGGAGTTTTTCAGTGAGCCAAAAATAAAATTAGAGCTGTGCGACATATAAGAGAAAATATTATTGAATTGTTGTTTTTAAATTATTACATTGAAATCCCATTTATAGGCACTACATTAGACTCCTTTTCCAACTAGGACACTGACATTACAATCCTTTTCCAAGTAGGATTCTATATAATATTCCATTTCTACTCATATTCTAAAACCACCCCCACCCCCACCCCCAAAGCTGGTGCATACAAGTCATATGTACCGAGCTTGTTACAAATGTAACTAATACGAGGACCAGTGAGGGGCTTGGTGAAAATATCTGCAAGTTGATCACTCTATTTTACAAATTTTGTAACAATATCTCTTAAAAGTATCTTCTCTCTCACAGAGTGACAATTAATCTCAATGTGCTTAGTCCTCTCATGAAATACTGGATTTGATGCGATATGAAGAGCCACTTGGTTATCACACAAAAGTTTCATTTCGCTGATTTCTCCAAATTTTAGCTCTCTCAACAACTGTTTAATCCAAACTAGCTCAAAAGTGGCTACCGCCATTGCTCGATATTCTGTTTCTGCACTAGATCGAGCAACCACACTCTATTTCTTATTCTTTCAAGACACCAAATTACCTCCTACTAAAACACAATATCCAAATATAGAACGTCTATCACAAGGTGATCTTGCCTAATCAACGTCTGTATATCCAACGACTTGCTCATGACCTCGACCCTCGGAAAGTAGTCATTAACCTGGAGTTGATTTAATATATCGCACAATGCAAGCAACCGCATCCCAATGACTATTACAGGGAGAATCCATAAATTGACTCACAACACTCACAAGATAGGAAATGTCAGGTCTGGTCACTGCAATATAATTCAACTTACCAACTAGACAGACGCCTATATCATCCAGGATCATTTCCTGGCAAGAGTTTAGTATTATGATCCATAGGAGTGTCAATAGGCTTACATCCCATCATTCCTATCTTCTCAAGAACGTCTAAAGCATACACCTGCGTTGCGAAATAACAATACATGATCTGGACTGAGCAACTTCAATACCTAAAAAGTACTTCAGTCTGCTGAGGTCTTTAGTTTGGAAATGTTGAAAGAGGTGTTTGCTTCAAACTAATGATACCATCTTGATCATTACCGGTAATAACGATATCATCTGCGTAAACTATCAAATAAATACATAAATGTGGAGCAAAATGTCGATAAAATACAAAGTGATCTGCCTTACTTCGAATCATGCCAAACTTTTTAATCACTGTGCTAAACTTTCCAAACCAGGCCCGGGGTGATTGTTTTAGACCATAAAGTGATCGATGCAATCGACACACCAGACTAGACTCCCCCTGAGCAACAAACCAGGTGATTGCTCCACATAAACTTTCTCCTCAAGGACAGTGTCGAACAACAGCCATGGATAGCAAAAGACAAACAGATGTTATTTTCGCCACAGAAGAGAGTATCACTATAATTAAGCCCAAATATTTGAGTGTACCTTTGGCAACAAGGCGAGATAAATCCAACGACAACCAACGATTGATTTACCTGGAGGAAGAGAAACAAGCTCTCAAGTACCACTCGTGTCTAAAGCACACATCTTATTAATCATAGCCTGTCACCATCTTGCATAGAAGTGCTTCTTTTGTGGACTTAGGGATGGAGACAGAGGACGAGAATCATATAGACACAATGAGGTGATCATTGATGATGATAATTTAAAAGGGTATAATGAGGGTTAGTATTACGAGTGTAATGACCTTCCAGGTCATTTTTCATATTTTCGCCATTAGAGCTTATCCAAAGCTGCCTCAAGTCATTTATGAATTGTTGGAACTGATTGTTCAGTTATCGAGCAGTTCGTTTGATTTTTAGAGCCAATTTCATGTTTTGAAGTCTTCTCTAGTTTCAAATGACCATCGATCAAAAACTTCAGAAAAACAATCTTGAATGCAAATTCTGACTACGCCAGCAGCTCCGGAATATCGATTTTAGGTTGTATAGACCTTTGGTTCGGGTCCCAATGCATCCGAGCTCATTTCGACTATTGGTCGAAAAATTGAAAATATGGGTGTGGGACCCACATTTGGTCAAAACTACCTCGGATGAAAAATCAAACTTCGCCATTACTTCCGAAACGTCGAATATAGTGTGGTTACATAGTTCATTTGCGTATATCGGACTCCGAATAAATCTCAAGGCATTGGCAGAAACTTGAAAATTTTCCAAGTTTCAGCTGTCAGCTAACAGCAAGTAGTGCGACTGCACCAAGGAGTATGGAGATCGTCATACCTGCTCCTACACTCAAGTAGTGCGACTGCACACCTGGGTGTGCGATAACCACACCTAAACAACTGACATGGGTATAAAAAGATCCCTTAGGCCGCGTTTTGGCCATTTCTCACTCATTCTTGAGAGCCAAAAACCCAAAATGAGTGTGATAACTCAAAATTGAGTCTTGTGGGTGACTTGGGAGCTTGATTAGCATCTATATTCGTGATTACCTTCCGATTTGAGGTAAGATTTCATCCCTTTCTAAGAATTCTTGGTTCTTGACCCAAAATCCCAAATAGCTTGAGGGCTTGATTTTATCCCCAAATTAGTTTGGTTTTCACCCATTTTTTTAGGGTTATGATTCCTTGATCATGTATAAACGTTGGGTTGACCTCGGAAACGTGATTTCCGTAAGAGGAACCCATTTGGAGTTTTTGGTATCATTTTTGGACCCGAAGCACAATAGTGCAATATGGGTATTGTTATTCTCATATTGATGAGTAGATTACGATTTTGATAGTGTGATGGCATTTTGGGCTTGTGAAATGATGAGCATTTGGTGAACGATTTGAGGATTTGCGGTTCGGCTTTGAGGTAGGTTTTTGTCTACTCTTCTCCATAAGATGATGCGTGTTATACATTGCGTGTGAATATGAATGTTAAGTTTGATTATGGGTAGAATGACTTGGTTTTGAATATTGAATTTTGGGGATTACATGAGGGTTTTGACCCATAAGTTGAAATACTTATTACCCTTTTTGAATCCTATTGCCTACTCCCTAGTTTGAACTAATTCGTAGAATGGATATGATATAATGCTAGGTTTGGGATGTGGTTTTAGCATTGGAAGCATGGTTAGTATATGTAACCTTATTTGGGCTATTATGGTGATCATGAAACCTTAATTTGGGTGGAATTGACTTAATTGCTCATTTTTCTAGGCGGAATTCCTATCTTAGAACGGGTTATGGCTTACTTGACATCGAGAAGTTAAACTAGATACCTTACCCTAGTTTGGGTATAAATTGCTTAACTATGAAAATTGAGGATTGAGTGAGTTCCTCAAACCCACCTTAGGCTAAGACTTGTGTTAGCCCGTGTGATGCTAGGCATAGTTGAGACTATTGAGCCTTTGGAATAAGGTTACTTCGTGGCTTGATAACTTATGATGATGGCTTGTAGCTATGCTATGGCATTCCGGACTTGACTTATTATGTGGTCTGTCGACATGTTTAACATTATAGGCACAAGCATAGATATGATATATGGCCTATAGGTGTGATATGCATTATAGATATGATATGTGCCTCATAGATATGAGATGCCTCCTAGATGTGAGATGCTTATTGATATTATGCCTCCTAGATATGCTTATTGATATTATGCTTCCTAGATGTGAGATGTGTATTGATATGTTATGCCTCCTAAATGTGAGATGATTATAGATATGCTTTATGGCTTATGGAGATGTTATGCCTCGTAAATATGTTATGGCTTATAAGTATGAAATGAGGTATTGATATGATATTGATATAGGTTTCGGATATATATGTGGACCAAAGGTCGTGATTATGATGTTATAATTACTCCGGACACATTATTAGGCCCAAGGCCGTGTTATGATATGAGCTGACCATCCGAAAAGTGTTTATCCGAAAGGATGTGATGGTAGTTTATTGGTATATTAATGCGTATGGTTCCACAACAACAATAACAACAAACCCAGTATATTCCCACATAGTGGGGTCTGGGGGGTAAGATGTACGCAGTCCATACCACTACCTCCGCAGTCCGATATTAATGCGTATGGTTCCATTGTATGAATATTAGTGATGGCATGCATAGATTCAGTACATTCATGATCATTGCATCGGTGATAGATACGATTCCAGTTAGATTATAATCTTCTTACTGTTGTCACTAATTAAGGGCTGAAGCCCACTCTCTACCTTAAAATAAATTTCTTCATAATAATAATTGCCCGTCTTAAATGAATAACTTATATGTAAAGGAGATTAATAATAATGCTTTAAAGATTTGACCGAGACAGATTTCGATCTATGATTTGATACAACAAATTCCTCCAGTCGTGAGAGATTCCGACGCTTTCCACACTTTTACAATGATTTAGTCCTGAAGTTCACTCCGAGCAACAAACTTACGGATTTACACTCTTTTAGCCACGGCTCGAGTTTGTACACCTATCATATACAAATACACTTCTTTCCGGTATGGGACGGAGGAACATGCTGGATTGATGATATAACTTTCTGGTAAAAACCTGATGACAAATTTTAGTATATATATATATATATATATATATATTGTGTGTGTGTGTGTCTACGCGCGCGCGCGCTGATGATTATGATGATACTGATTATATACTCGGCAAGGCCAGAGGATGACTATGATGATATGCTTATATACCCGGCAAGGCCGAAGGCCGGCGGATATTATGATGATAATATTGATACCCGACAAGGCCGGAGGATATTGTGGTGATGACATTGATACCCGGTAAAACCGGAGGATGATTCTATTGATGTGCCTATGTGTACATCTACCGGTTCGAGTCCAACTAGCCTTATGTATGGCGATTATAAATATATACCCAGCAAGGTCAGAGAATGATTATGACGACAATAGTTATGTTAGTGATGGTTGAGATGATGATATTATGATACTTGGATCGGTATGGTAATGTGGATTTTGTAGCATTCATTCTTGCATGCACATTGCCGATCACCAGTATCCGTCTGTATCTATCAGCCCATATAGGGGGTTGCATAGGTATGGGTGATGACTATGACTTGTGGTGTAAAGTATGTTGATTGAACCTTCTGAGCCTAGGTTAGGGGGGTTACATAATAGTCTCAGCTAGGTATTTGGTTGTCCGAACTAGCCGGTTACTCGCGTGATTATTGATATTGTTGTCATCATTGTTATGATCATAGTTATGGCTAGTTTATGACAGGATGGTCATTGATTCGGTATCGAGACTTGAGGTATGATTCTGGCCTCTTCTATCTTACGATTATATCATTATGTGTGATCATTTGATGATTTGAAATATAGATTAGAACCCTAAGTATTTTTGCACTAGCTCCTACTATGGTTACGAGGTCTTAAATAACTAGTCTAATGATTTAAGCTACACTTCGAGTAGACCATGTTTATATATGTATATATGCATACTTAACTATATGTAGCTATAGTGTTACCATATATCCTTTCCTTTCATTTATTTAGATTGTATATTCATTCTTTGGCCTTGTATACATACATACATACATACATATATATATATATATATATATATATATATATATCCCTTCCGCTCTTACTTGTATAATGGCCAACAGTATACAGTATAGTGTTGAGATTCCTAAGAATGGCTGGAATAAGATAGCGCATTCTTACTACTTCCTTAGCCTTGATATGTTAGTCTCTTGGACATGAATAGGATAGTTTATCCTGATTATCTCATTGGTTGTCTTATATGGTTGTTGGACATTTGGGTGTAGTTTTTCATTATGTTTATATGTTGTAAATATTTGTTTTATCTTTGGAGCTCAGTCGACAGTTGCCTACTGAGTACCACGTGTTTGGTACTCATACTACACTTCTGCAGCCTACAGATCATAGTACGGGTTATCGCCGTTGATGTGTGTGTCGTGCGGCGCAGCCATGGTTCGGAGACTTAGAATGTGGTCCTGACGTTCGGAGTAGTACTTATCTCTCTTATGTACCAGACTAATCTCGATGTTGTATTCGGAGATAAGTTGTATCAGTGTATTTATTTGTACTTCACTTTGAAATCTTGTTATGTAGAAGCTCTAGTATTGATACCACAAAGTTTAGGGACTATATTATGTATTTGATCGCTTATTTCATATTTTCCATATTTTTGCCTTTATCTAGATAGGTAGCTCGTTATTAGCCGTTCCGGGCTATGGGTTTGGCTTGCCTATTAGTGAGTTATAGTGGGCGCCATCGTGATCTGAGAAATTGGGTTGTGACAAATTGGTATCAGAGCCAAGTGACCGGTGTATTAGTACAACAGCTAAGTGTTGAGTAGAGTCCGGCGGATCGGTGCGGAGACATCCGTAACCTATCTTCGGGAGAGGAGGCTACAGGGACATTCTTAGGAAACTCATCTCTGGACACGTCGTGCATCCGCATTGCTATGAACCTTTAACACATTCTTTGACTCTATTCCGTCCCCAAATGGGCAATGCAAGATGGTCGATAGATGCGGACGAGACTTCGACACGTGTTTTATGAGCTTCAGCGCAGCGTCGGACAAAAGAGTCAAAGATGGATATTGAAGATCTATAGTGTCAGCCAAAGGATTGAGGGCCAGCTCAAGCTCTAGTAAAGCTCATGACTACTTCCGTCCTTCGAGGTTTATCATCGGGGAACCGAGTCATGTTGCAGATTCCTCCCCTCCTAGTCATGGATGACATTCGATTCATCGAGCAGTTCTCAGGCCAGAGTTGGATTCGTTGGTGTTCATCAGGGTTCTTTACCAGTTTCGGAGTATGAGATTGGATCTCGAGTGGGTCAGGCATTCTTCGATGTTATATCTCTTTGGGCAGGGTATGGTGCATAGATCTATTAGAGGATCGACATTGCCACTCCGTTTGGTGCCAGAGCACTTGATGGCAGTTGGGTTTTCCTTCTCTCAGATTGTTGGTCGTTCAAGAGCCATAGAGAAAGTATGTATTGAGACTTATGGAGGTGCGGTAAGAGGCCATGCCATCCATATAGTGCTATTGGTATTTCGTCCGAGAGTGAGGATCCTTCCGGTAGAGTTCAGCTTCACTTGCAGCCTATCAGCTCTACGCAGGTAGTAGTTCAAACCATGAGTTCTCAGATTAGTCATGATGATCATAGCGGGCAAAGTTCTCACCGGACCTTGCGGAGTTTTTGGTATGGGTCTTCAGGCCATAGCAACCATTCCAAATTATGAGGGGCAGTACCACGAAGTATTCCAGGAGTTTGTCTAGGTTGTGGCGAAATGAGACATTAGTTCAGAGGGTGCCCCAGCCGCGAGTTAGTGATCAAGCAGGCTAAAGCCTGAATTCCCCGCCAGTCTAGAGTTCTTGAGGCAAGCTATGATTGCGGGAAGGATAGACATTAGTAGTAGAAAGTGCTCTCGGCGTCAGTTGGCCAGCCATTTGGGCCCAGTCTGTGTTCCCGCCATGTGGGCTTCAGGAGTTTGCCACGACTACAGAGAGATCAGTCACTGGTCTAGAGAGTGTTCCCGATGTGGGGTTACTAGTCTTTCAGCTCATTCAGATCAACTCGTGATGATTGTAGCACCTTTAATTAGAGACAGTGTGCTTAGCGCCTCAATTGAGGATGCAGTCGGTCGGTCCGAGTTTGGAGCCGTTCAAATTTACTCTCCCTTAGATCCATCAGACATGTGGTTGCGAATTTGATTGGTGTGTTTTTATTTCCCGCATTTATCTTTTCATTGTGTGTATTGGGGTCTTCGTACCCATTGATGATTATATGCTTTGATGAGTTCATGTTGATTATTGTGTGCCTTGCTATTGAATTCATGATTATATGACTACCCCCGTGGTTTATTTCTTTTAGTAGTGGATGGAGTGGGAGTCTGTATTGATATTTGCTCCCTGTGGGTGTAGCATTTGGGTTCAAGTCCCATTTATCTTGGCACATTGACCTTATTGTGGCCCTTGAGAGGTACATGATATTGATGTTCATTTTAGTACCGCCTATTCATTATGTGGATGTAGATATTGTTGTTGTTATTGCTATTATTGTCTAATGTTAATGACGTTATTACTTGATGTGATTGATCCTCGCTGGGCAGCTGTTTAGACTAGCGTTATCTAGCTAGAATACTATTTCCTTGCGATTCTTATTCGGTGGCTTGAGTAGCTATAGCCCAATTTGATGATTTTTTTACTATAACGAGGCGAGGTTGATTGTCTTCCCTCTTGGTTAGTTGTATTAGATTAATTCGGAATGTATTGTGATATCGAAGGTAAGTTGACCTTCTGTGGTTCTGTATGGTTCTAGAGTTGGCAATTTAGTTATATTGCTTGTTCTTGAGTTAGAGACTCTTAGACTTGCCCCTGGGTTACAAAGGTTTTCGCTTTGGCTATCCCTTTCTATATAGAATGTTTGTGAGATTGACCAGTTTGGGGTCTGTTCTTCGTTTGTGGCTATTTCATCACCAGATAGTGATTTGATATTGATATCGAGATGTCCTGGATTCATCGATTTGTTGGGTTCGTCTCCTAGTGATAGTTTGCCCTTGTCATAAGTGTGGAGTTGGATGCCCCGTTCTCATCGTAATGTGATTCTTGTCTTCCATGGAGTTAGAGAGTTGGGGACAGGTGATAGTTCCTGTGATCGCTTCTTGAGTTGGCAAGTTGGAAATTCTTTGTCTTGAGTTGTTTGATTTTTCTAGTAGTGGTCTTGACTTTGACCTTGGTTTCGAGATTGGTATGTTTTCTTCTTCGAGGATGTGATTCAGGGATGGATCAACTGATGATTGTTCTACATGGGTGGATTGAGGAAATCCCCATTTCAGAGTTTGTTCGGCCTAATGAGGCTTGGTAGAGTGCTTCTCCTCGATGACATGTGACCGTGGCTATTCTTTGCCGAGATGGAGTGTTGGGTTGCTTAGTTTCCGACTTAAGTTGCATTTCTCCGCGTTGCCAGAGTTTTTGCCATTACGAGTGTGGTTTGCAACCTTAGGGAGTTCTTGAGTATGCTTTGATAGTTCATGCCCTCCAGCGCATATGGAGTGAAATTCCTGTGTTTTCAGGAGGTGATTTACCCTCTATTGTGATTTTGTTCTCCGGCTATGTTTCGATTTCGGCTCAACATGATAAGGTACAAATATGTCTGATTCAATATGTATGGTCTATGTGAGTATTTGACCTTGGTTTGAATTTGTTGGCTCAATTTCGAATTTGATGCCTTAGAATGGCGATTTGGAAGTTATGATAGATTTGGAGAATTAATGCCAACCCGTCTTCAGGTTTGGTTTAGGCAGTTTAGACCGAGCAGTTCAGCCTTAATGTTGGAATTACAGCTTGAAGTTGTAACGCTTGAGTGCAAACTTTGTTTTAGATTTTTCTCAGTTCGAATTTCATTTATAGGCTGGTTAAGAATACTCCGTGGTTACCTATCCGATCTTCTCGACTCTGGTTGGATTATAGCTGATAAGTGTTCAGGTGATAGCCCATGGACCTGATATTAGTTCCTTCAGTTTTGACCTCGAGTGTTCAGTCTTCTTTGAGAATTTTGGATGATATACTAGTGAGAGTAATATGATTGAGTTGGTTTCCGCTTGGTTTTATTCTTTGTTGATGAGACAGCTGGAGCGAATCGTTCAGTGATGAATGGTTATGCCTTGATCTTCTGGGTTTCAGTCTTGGTTGCCATCCGGACTAGTGGTAGCATTGGCATTGATTGTATTCTTTGATTATCTCCATCCCAGATAGCGCCTTATGAGCTTATTCTTGTGTTTGTCGTATAGACTTTCAGCGGATTAGCTTCAATTCTTTGAGTTCTTTGAGTTTTCTACGATGAGATTGCGCAGACGAGACTCCAATGATTTTCCTCCTAGTTTGGAGTAGATAGCAAATTTGGATTCATAAAAGAAGGTTATATTTGGATTTGGAGTTGGTGATGACTCATGGTTTGGGTAGGTCTTGGCTTGGATGAGCCTTTGTTGGTTTGGGCGGATATCGAGATGGTATTAGTGTTTTGTGGTTCAGATTTGCGTGCATCAGCCTTCTTCGATTCAGTTGTAGGCCTGTTAGTGGTTAAAGTTGAGTTTTGGCTGTTTTAAAGTGAAGTGAGAGAGCTGATTGAAGAAGGGATACCTGTGGCAAAATCCCAAGTGTTCTCGCTTATCTGGGAAGCCATGCTTGAAGATGCAGGCCCAGTACCTCATCCTTTCGAGCTTTTGAGATCATTCTATCCATTGACTTTCGGGGACGAAAATCCTTTTAGTAGTGGATATATAATGACCCTCCACGTCATTTTTCATATTTTTGATGTTAGAGTTTATCCATAACTTCCCCAAGTCATTTATGACTTACTGGGACTGACCGTTCGATTGACAGGCAGTTCGTTTGATTTTTAGAGCCAATTTCTTGTTTTGAAGTCTTCGCTAGTTCCAAATAGCCACTGAGCGAAAACTTCAGTAAAACAATCTCGGATGCAAATTCGAACTGCACCAGCAGCTCTGAAATAACGATTTTAGGCTAGGTAAACCTTTGGTTCGGATCCCGATGCACCCGAGCTCATTTCGACCTATTGATGGGAAAGCTGAAAAATTAGAAATATGACCCACATTTGGTTGAAACGACCCCGGATGGAAAATCCGACTTCGCCATTGCGTCCGAAACGTCGAATTTAGTGAGATTACATAGTTTATTTGCATATATCGAACTCTGAGGGAATACCAAGGCATTGGCGGAAACTTGAAAATTTTTTAAGTTTCAGATGACAGCAAGTCGTGTGATCGCACCAAGGAGCATGGCGATCGCCATACCTGCTCCTGCACTCAAGAATGTGTATAAAAAAAATCGCCATGGTGTTCAGGTATAACTGCACACCTGGGTGTGCGATAGCTATACCTGAACACCTGGCATGGGTATGAAAAGACCCCTTAGGCCGCGTTTAGGTCATTTCTCGCTCATTCTTGAGAGCCAAAAACCCTAAATGAGTATGATAACTCAAAATTGAGTCTTGTGGGTGACTTGGGAGCTTGATTAACATCTATATTCACGATTACCCAAAACCCAAATAGCTTGAGGGCTTGATTTTAGCCCCAAATTAGCTTGGTTTTCACCCATTTTGAGGGTTATAATTCCTTGATCATGTATGAACGTTGGGTTAACCTCGAAAAAAGAGGTGTGGAAGCCATTAACAAGGATTGAAATACTACTGGTTGTGATACAACTCATAATTAGGGAAGTAATGTTTTTGGGAAACTTAAAGAAACGAAAGATTCCATACTCAAAGGACCATTCAAGGTGATCAAAGGCCTTTTCAAGGTCCAATTTTAGCATAAAGGAGCCTGCTTTGGCAGTGGTCTTATTTACATGGTTATAAATTTCCTGGACAAGGACAGCATTATCGCACGCTCTCCGACCTTTGAGAAAATGGGTTTGTTGTGGCCTTATAAGATCCAGTAGAAAGGGTTTGATACGGTTTGCTATAATTTTCGTAACAACTTTATACATAGTATTACACAAACCAATGGGTCAAATTTTTTTAAAAGGTTGGCGTTATTAAACTTCGGGATAAGATAAAGGTAGGTGGTATTTAGAGAATCTGGCATGGTTTGAGTGTGAAGATGCGATGACAGCATTCCAAAACACTTGGACGAACAATTTGCCAGTGGTGTTGGTAAAAATACGGGTGAAAACCGTCTGGACCTAGGGCTTTGAAGGGCTTGAACGAGAATATAGCATTATATATTTCATACTCTTGCAAAGGCCTATCCAGGAGGGAAAATCAACACGGTGGAAGCTACAGGTAGAATTTTTAATGTGGGTCCTATTGGTAGAGTTATAATCCGTGGTAAAACATGCTTGAAAATAATTTAGAGTATGGTGGATAATACGGTCATGAGAGGTAATCCAGTTATTGTTATCATCCTTGAAATAAGAAATTTGATTGGTACGATGACGATTTAAGACAGACATGTGGAAAAATTTTGTATTAGCATCCCCGTCATTAAGCCAATTTATACGAGATCTTAAATGCCAGTAATCCTCCTCAACTCGTAGGAGAGAATTATATTCCTGGGAGAGGAAGGATTTTAAGTTTTGGAGGTAAGTACTATACGGGTAGGCGGGTGAGCGTTGGATGCCACCAAGATAGGCTAACATAGTTTTTTTCTTACGAAAATAATCCCCAAAGGTGTTTTTACTCCAATCCATGGCTATTTCTCTAAAGTCATTAGTAGCTTCTAAAAAATCTTTGTGATGGCAACATGTTCTAACAATATTTTAAAAATCAGGATGTTTTATCCAGTAAGTTTCCAATCTAAAGGGTTTTGGACCCCTACGCCCAATATGCTTTGTAATGGATATAAGGAAGGGTGTATGATCGGAATGAGTTTTTGGTAAATGGATTACCTTAGAGTTAGGGTATAGCTCTAGCCACTTATCGTTGGAAAATACTCAATCCAACTGTTCTAATATAAAACCAACACCTTTATTCTTACGATAATGATTGGACCAAGTTAACAGCCACCCTTAAAACCTAAATCCAGTAAATTACAATTATTAAGGCATGACCACAGGAGATTTGCTCTAGAAACTGACTATCGAAACTTGATCGGAATCAAGAAATAACTACATGGCAGACTCGGATTGAAGAGGTGACCCTATTAGAAAGAGAACCTGCCGAAAAAAGGGGCCAAAAACTGCTGACGTGCTAGCGCATGGATCTGACGCACTCGCCGAAAATCTGCTTCAGGCGGCGTGTGCAGTATTTTTTTTCAGCGGATCTGACAGGGGTTCTGTTGCCAAAAAGTTCCGAACCTGGTGGTGGGCTGGTTTTTGAAAAATAAGGAACTGACTGACAAGATCACCGGAAAATTTGCTTAGTGACGCCTGATTTCGCTGGAATGATGCACAACGATACTTTTCGCACCAATGATCTGATACCATGTGAGAAATATAAGGAGACTCAGAGCATTTCACTGTCCTGACAGGATTGCATCAGGGATCTACTCTTAGTCCCTTTTTGTTTGCGTTAGTAATGGATGTGTTGACGCGGCGTATCCAAGGGGAGGTGCCGTGGTGTATGCTTTTTGCAGACGATGTAGTCCTGATAGATGAGACTCGAGGGGGTGTGAATGACAAATTAGAGTTGTGGAGGCAAACTCTGGAGTCTAAAGGGTTCAGGGTGAGCAGAACCAAGACAGAGTATGTGGAATGTAAGTTTAATGACGTGAGGCGGGAGAATGAGGTAGTAGTGAGGCTAGAAGCACAGGAGGTAGGGAAGAGGGATAAGTTCAAGTATCTCGGGTCCGTGATCCAGAGTAACGGTGAGATTGACGAGGATGTCTCGCACCGTATTGGGGCGGGATGGATGAAGTGGAAACTCGCATCGGGGGTGCTGTGTGATAAGAAGGTGCCGCCCAAGCTTAAAGGCAAATTCTATAGGGTGGTAGTCCGTCCGGCCTTGCTGTATGGAGCGGAGTGTTGGCTAGTTAAGAACTCCCACATCCAAAAAATGAAGGTGGCAGAAATGCGGATGTTGCGCTGGATGTGTGGACTGACCCGAGGGGATAGAGTTCGGAATGAGACTATCCGGGAGAAGGTTGGTGTGACTTCAGTGGAGTGTAAGATGCGGGAAGCACGATTGAGATGGTTCGGACACGTGAAGAGGAGGGGCATGGATGCCCCGGTCCGTAGGTGTGAGAGGCTAGCGTTGGATGGTTTTAGACGGGGTAGAGGTAGACCGAAGAAGTACTGGGGTGAGGTGATTAGGCGGGACATGGAACAGTTACAGCTCACCGAGGACATGACCCTAGATAGGAAGGGCTGGAAGATGCGAATTACGGCAGAGGATTAGGGCCAGTTCGGGTCGCTAGTGTAGGGAATTAATAGGTGGGGGTGTATTCCTGTTATGATTCTGTATTCAGTGTTTCGTGTTCCGTGTTCCATGTTTATTACGAATCTGTGTGCTTTCCTCTGCTTTATTATTCCTGCATTCCTGCTTTACTCTGTTTTATATTCCCTATGGGTGCCGTATCTATGTTATGTCATCTGCTGCTGTGCTGTACTATATGTTTGTGTGATATCTCGTGACTTGAGCCGGGGATCTTTCGGAAACAGCCTTTCTACTTCATCAGAGGTAGAGGTATGGACTGCGTACATCTTACCCCCCCCCAGACCCCACTAAGTGGGAATACACTGGGTTTGTTGTTGTTGTTGTTGTTGTTTTTAAATTATTACATTGAGATCTTATTTGAAGACACTACATTAGACTCCTTTTCCAACTAAGACACTGACATTACAATCCTTTTTCAAGTAGGATTCTATATAATATTCTTATTCCTACTCATATTCTAACGAGAGCAAACAGTCATCTTAATGTTTTGTATTGAGTTGTTGGTTCCTTCGGGAGAAGGTGGGTGTGGCTTCGGTAGAGGACAAGAAGCGAGAAGTGAGGTTGCGTTGCTTTGGACATGTGATGAGGAGAGGCGTGGGCTTCAGTTCGGAGGTGTGAAAGGCTAGCTATGGATAGTTTTAGGCAAGGTAGAGGTAGGCTAAAGAAATATTGGAGGTAGGTGATTAGGCAAGACATGGGGCAATTACAGCTTGAGGTAGGTGATTAGGCAAGACATGGGGCAATTACAGCTTACGGAAGACATGACCCTTGATAGGAAGGTGCGGAGGACACGGATTAGGGTAGAGGGCTAATAGGTAGGAGTACGTTCGTAATAGTAGGAAAGTGCTCGGTTTGTATTGGTGCTTCTAGTGACTTTTAGCCTCTTGTTAATTGTGTTTTGGTGATGTTTATGATTTTATATAGCAAGTTTATAATATTACTTTGTGGGTGTCTTGTTTTCTTTATTATCTAGCGGTATGCCACCCCTTGTTTGTTGTTTGCTTTTATGTTTTATTATATTGGTTATCTGTCCTGAGCCGAAGGTCTATCGGAAACAGCCTCAGCCTCTACTTCAGCTGAGGAAGCGGTATGGACTGCGTACACTTCTACCCTTCCCAGACTCCACTTTGTGGGAATACACTAGGTTGTTTGTTGTTGTTGTCGTTGCAAACAGTCATCTTAATATTGAGTATTGAGTTGTCGATTCCTTCAAAACCTTGTCTCTTTCCTTCCACACATAGTCAGGCATTGTTTGCCACCATTGTGTTTGTATGACATTTCCAGTGGTACCTCCACATGGCATTGCTCCGTCAGGCTTTCGCCCATTGAGGAAAATTCCCCACTGCTACCTCACGTAGGAGTCTGGGTTGTGTCTCAGTCCCAGCTTTGCTAATCATCCTCTCGAACCAACTACTGATCATCGCCTTAGTAAGTTATTGCCTCACCAACTAGCTAATTAGACGCAAGCCCCTCCATGGGCGGATCCCTCCTTTTACTCCTCAACCTACGGGGTATTAGCAATCGTTTCCAACTATTGTTCCCCTCCGAAGGGCAGATTCTTACACGTTACTTACCCATCCGCCACTGGAAACATCGTTTCCCGTGTTTCCATCCGAATTGCATGTGTAAAGCATGCCGCCAACGTTCATCCTGAGTCAGGATCGAACTTTTCATGAAATTCATAGTTGCATTACTTTTAGTTTCCTTGTTTGTAGACAAAGTGGATTCGGAATTGTCTTTCATTCCAAGGCATAACTTGTATCCATGCGCTTCATATTCGCCCCGAGTTTGCTCCCAGAAATATAGACATCCCTGCCCCCTCACGTCAATCCTACGAGCCTCTTATCCATTCTCATTGAATGACGGCGAGGGAGCAAATCCAACAAGAAAAACTCACATTGGGCATAGGGATAATTAGGCTCCAAGTACTAACTTCCACCACATCAAGGTGACACTCTACCGCTGAGTTATATCCATTCCCCGCCCTATCGAGAAATAAACTGACTAATCCTAAGTCAAAGGGTCGAGAAACTTAACGCCACTATTCTCGAACAACTTGGAGTCTGGCCTTCTTTTCGCACTATTATGGGGATATGAAAATAAATATCAAAATTGGATTTAATTGTCAACTGCCCCTGTCGGAAATAGGATTGAACTACCAATTCCGAAGGAACGAACTGGAGTTACATCTCTTTTCCATTCAAAAGTTCTTATGCGTTTCCACGTCCCTTTGAGACCCCGAAAAATGGACAAATTCCTTTTCTTAGGAACACATAAAAGATTCGCCACTACGAAAATGATAATGGTAACCCTACCATTAACTAATTCATTTATGAATTTCATAGTAATAGAAATATATGTCCTACCAAGACAGAATTTGGAACTTGCTATCCTCTAGCCTAGCAGGCAAAGATTTACCTCCATGGAAAGGATGATTCATTCGGATCGACATGAGAGTCCAGCTATATTGTCAGAATCCATGTTGTATATTTGAAAGAGGTTGACCTCCTTGCTTCTCTCATGGTACACTCCTCTTCCCACCGAGCCCCTTTTCTCTTTGGTCCACAAAGACAAAATGTAAGACTGGTGCCAACAGTTCATCACGGAAGAAAGGACTCACTAAGTCGGATCACTAACTAATACTAATCGAATATAATAGTCTATATCTAATATATTAATATATCTAATATAATAGAAAATACTACTCCCTTCGTTTCACAATAAGTTAATAGTTGGATTTTGACACACATATTAAGAAAAAAAATGCCAAGACATGAATTTATCATGTTTTACCATTTTTACCCTCTTCAAAGAGCAAAGACACATGATACATCACTCCCAATGCACATTTAACGAAGGGTAAATTTGAAAAACATTTTCACCATCTACCTTGAATTGTGAACCATTCATTTATTTTGAAACATAAAAAATATTCCAACGATTCACTTATTATGAAACGGAGGGAGTAATATAACAGAAAAGAATTGTCTTTTCTGTATACTTTCCCTGGTTCCGTTGCTAGTGCGGGCTTTACGCAATCGATCGGATTAGATAGATATCCCTTCAACATAGGTCATCGAAAGAATCTCGGAGACCTACCAAAGTATGAAAGCCGGGATCTTTCAAAAAACAAATTCCTATTCAAAGAGTGCATAACTGCATGGATAAGCTCACACTAACCCGTCAATTTGGGATCCAAATTTGAGATTTTCCTTGGGAGGTAATCAAGAAGGATTTGGAATGGAATAATATCGAATCATACAGAAGAAAGGGTTCTCTATTGATTCAAACACTGTACCTATGGGACAAGGATCGGGGAAGGGGAAAAAACGAAGATTTCAGATGGTACTTTTATCAATCTAATTTATTTCATACCCTTTCTTTCAATGAGAAAATGGGTCAAATTCTACATGATCAAACCTATGGGACTTAAGGAATGATATAAAAAAGAAAGGGAAAATATTCATATTAAATAAATATGAGGTAGAAGAACCCAGATTCCAATTGAACAAATTCAAACTTGAAACGGATATTCCTTTTTCTTGAAAAATGAGGTGCAAAGGGATTGATCAAGAAAGATCTTTTGTTCTTATATATAAGATTGTGATTCGATCCGCATATGTTTGGTAAAGAGAATAATAAAAAATGGACAGTGTTCAAGTATTGTACATTTCATTATATTCCTCCTAAATTGCATTGATTTATCCTACAGATTTCATTTCAATTGGAATTTGGTTATTCACTATGTATGAGGATCCCCGCTACGCATCCATGGCTAAATGGTTAAAGCGCCTAACTCATAATTGGCGAACTCGTAGGTTCAATTCCTACTGGATGCACGCCAATGGGATCCTCCAATAAGTCTATTGTAATTGTCTTTGTATCTATGGAATTGCATCATCCATACATAACGAATTGATGTGGTATATTCATATCATAATATCTGAACAATAAGAACTAGTATTCTTATTGAAACTATAACTCGTAGGGAAGAAAATCGATTTATGGATGGAAAGAACTCAAACGTGACAACAGGATAATAATACGATAAGATGACAATGTTGCGGTTGGAGTCGGCCTCTCTCCCAAGGTTCCCTCATCTGAGATCTCTGGGAAGAGGATCAAGTTGACCCTTGCGAACAGCTTGATGCCCTATCTCCCTTCAACCCTTTAGCGAAATGCGGCAAAAGAAAAGGAAGGAAAATCCATGGACCGACCCCATCATCTCCACCCCATAGGAACTACGAGATCACCCAAAGGACGCCTTCAGCATCCAGGTCACGGACCGACCATAGAACACCGTTCAATAAGTGGAACGTATTAGATGTCTGCTCTCAGGTTGGGCAGTCAGGGTCGTAGAAAGGCAATGACTCATTCATAAAACCAACGTTTTTAAGACCAAAGAGTCGAGCGTAAAGAGGGGAAAGCCCTTTGTTCCTGATTCTTCTGTAGTTGGATCCTCCAGAACCACAAGAATCCTTAGTTAGAATGGGATTCCAACTCAGCACCTTTTGAGTGAGATTTTGAGAAGAGTTGCTCTTTAAAGAGCACAATACGATAAAAGTTGTAAGCTATGTTGGGGGAGGGGGGTTTATTATCTATCGTTGGCCTCTATGGTAGAATCAGTCAGGGGACCTGAGAGGCGGTGGTTTACCCTGCGACGGATGTCAGCGGTTCGAGTCCGTTTATCTCCAACTCGTGAACTTAGCCGATACAAAGCTTTATAATAGCACCCAATTTTTTCGATTCGGTGGTTCGATCTATGATTAATCATTCATGTATGTTGATAAGATCCATCCATTTAGCACCACCTTGGGATGGCATAGCCTTAAAAGTAAAGGGCGAGGTTCAAACAAGGAAAGGCTTACGATGGATACCTAGGCACCCAGAGACGAAGAAGGGCGTAGTAATCGAAGAAATGCTTTAGGGAGTTGAAAATAAGCATAGGTCCGGAGATTCCCGAATAGGGCAACCTTTCGAACTGCTGCTGAATCCATTGGCAGGCAAGAGACAACCTAGCGAACAACATCTTAGTAGCCAAAGAAAAAGAAAACAAAAGTGATACCTGTAGTAGCAGCGAGCGAATTAGGAGCAACCTAAACCATGAAAACGGGGTTATGGGAGAGCAATACAAGCGTCGTGCTTCTAGGCGAAGCAGCCTGAATGTTGCACCCTAGATGGCGGAAGTCCAGTAGCCGAAAGCATAGCTTACGCTTTGACCCGAGTAGCAGGAACATTTGAATAAGTATGATTCTTTATCGAATTATAAAAACCCACTTTCCGAAGTTACGCCTCATAGGCAAGAGTTGACACTACCACATTGGGTTTTTATTTATGAGATGCTCTGCAACTCCTGTTCTAACAATATGCAATAAGCTACTCAAAATCTGGGTGATTAGCTAGATAATTTAATTCTCTCCCATTCTCTTGTTTATCAACTCTAAAGCTCAGTCGTGAGTGAAATGGAAAATGATTATTCATGATATGGACCTTTATGTGAGGCCAATTGAGCACCCATTGTATATTACCAAATGCTCTATCAATTCTGCTTTGTACCTAACCATTAGACCACGTAAAGATTCTTCTAATAGATTTAATCTATGTAGCTCCAACTTGGAGGTTTTGCTGCCGAACCCGTCTCGACACGAGACTGACGCAGGTACGGGTGCTGTCGTCGTCTCCGATTCGGTCAATCGATTTTGAATACATAGACCAAATTCAAGAAGAAATTTGCGGGGAAACATTGGATAACAAATTGGCGACTTACCTGGAAAAATTTCAAACGACTTTTTTACCGGCAACTGTAAAGTTGACAAACAGAGACGGCGTTGCGCTGTGCTTAGGAAGAAACAGAGACATGTCGGTTGTCGATGTGCATTGTTGATGTGTGACGACAACATATAGGGAAGAAACTGATGATCGACACTGAGGTGGAAATAGTAGATGGTGACGGCGTTAATATATTTAAAAGAAACATGTAGGTTCATTTGGATCGATTCAGTGCTTTAATTTGATTGTCGTCATTATTATTTTTTTACAGCAATTACCTAGTATTAAAAAAGTACTCCTAATTATATTTAAGTTTTTTTTTGGTAAATATATGTAAGTTAAAGAAATTCGTAATACTAATACTACTCCTAATTGAAAAGTAAAACCAATGGCAAAAGTAACTAAAAATAGTAAAGTAACTAAAAACAAATCCTAATCCCTATGTATCAAGGAAAAATAAATCGGTTTAAAATTGGAAAAGTCTAAAATTGTCTTCATCAATAACATTATAAATAGAACCTCTGTCAAAGAAAAAAATTTAACCCAAAAAACTCGATTATTTTTATCAAATAATATGGCATCATCTGCCTCTCTTAACCAGACGTCTCAGGTTTGAGCCCTGGGTATGGAAAAATCTTTAGTAGGGAGCGCTACACCCCGAATGGGACCCTATTCGGCGCGAATCCATATTAGTCGGACTCCAATGCGGGTATCGAACACGGAATGAAAAAAAAATAAAAAAATTGCATCATCTGCATCGGGTAGTCAGGGAAATGTCCTATGAGACCAACAAAAACTGTAGGAGTAGATTTTGATGACAAGCCATTACGGAATCATGTAAAAGTAATTTCAACTGCTCCCAATGGTGGTGGAAATAGAACGTGGTCATGTAACTATTGCAATAAACAGGTTATTGGATCATATAATAGAGTTAAAGCACATCTCTTAAGATTATCAGGTCATGGAGTTCAAATATGTAGCGAAGTTCAAGGTGATACATTAAGAACTTTGAAGATGGAGCACAAACAAGCTGAAAAGAAAAAATCTTTAATTCAAGTTGATTCAAGAAAAAAAATTGATTATATATCTCTTCCGGAGGGCACTAATATACTTCAACATTAAAAAAAAAAAAAAAAAAAAAGAGTTCAGAAAGCGGAGCTATAGGAAAATCTTTCGACATCCATGAGAGGAATGTTACTGACAAATTAGCAGCTAGAATGTTCTACGCATCAGATTTATCATTCAATTTTGCAAATTCTTCGTACTTCAAAAAATATTCGAAGTTTTTAGCTGAAAATTCCATTCCCGGTTATATTCCCCCATCATATAATAGGTTGAGAACAACTTTTTTGCCTCAAGAAAAGACTCACATTAATAGAAAGTTGCAACCAATTAAGGATACATGGAAAAGAAAGGATTGATTTGTTCGGACAGATGGTTTGACACTAAAAGATGACAACAACACACCTAGTATATTCCCACCAAGTGAGATTTGGGGAGGGTAAGTGTACGCAGTCCATACCACTACCTCTAATGTGAGAGAGAGATTGTTTCCGATAGACCCTAGCTCAAAATAAAACAATCTAGACTGGAAATAGTAAAAGGACAAGATACAATAGAAATCAACACATCCAATAATACCATATACAAAATACACCAAGCAATACAACAAATGATACAACATCCTAAACCCATACTAACCTTCTACCCTAATCCACCTCCTCCACAACTTCCTATAAAGGGTCATGTCCTCGGTAAGTTGTAGTTGCTCCATGTCATGTCTAATCGTCTCCCTCCAATATTTCTTCGGTCCAACTCTACCTCGCTTGAAACCATCCCTAGCCAACCTCTCACACCTCCGCACTGGGGCATCAATGTCCCTCCTCGTCACGTGACCAAACCATCTCAACCTCGCTTCCCTCAACTTGGCTTCCACCGAAATCACTCTCACCTTATCTCGAATAACTTCATTTCTAATCCTATCTTTCCTAGTACACCCGCACATTCACCGAAGCATTCTCATCTCCATCACCCTCATCTTTCCGATGTGGGCCTTCTTAACAGACCAACACTCCACCCCATACAACAAAGCCGGTCTAACCACCACTCTATAGAACTTGTCTTCAAGTTCAGGAAGTACCTTTTTGTCACACAAGATTCTGGAGGCGAGAGCCTCCAGTTCATCCACCCTAACCTGATTCGATAAGTGATATCTTCGTCAATCTATCTATTCCCCTGAATCATAGACCTCAGATACTTAAAATTATCTCTCTTAGTGATAGAATGAGTATCAAGCTTAACAACCACATCGGACTCATGAGAGACCTCGCTGAACTTACACTCCAATTATTCTGTCTTGGACCCACTCAACCTAAACCCTTTAGACTCGAGGTTTGCCTCCAAACCTCCAATTTAGCATTAACTCCACTACGTGTCTCATCAATCAAGACAACATCCGCAAAAAAGCAAACAGTAAGGCACCTCGCCTTGAATTTGTCGCGTTAAAACATCCATCACCAAGGCAAAAAAAAGGACTAAGTGTCAATCCTTGGTGTAACCCCATCAAGACGGGAAAGTACTGAGTCCCCTCCCCCAGTCCTAGCCTGAGTCTTGGCTCCGTCGTACATATCCTTAATTACTCTAACATACACCATAGGTACACCTCTAACCTCCAGACACCTCCAAAGAACCTCTCTGGGAGAGCTCTATCATAGGCCTTCTCTAAGTCGATAAACACCATGTGCAAATCCTTCTTCCTTTCCCTATACTGCTCCACCAGTCTCCTAACTAGATGGATGGCTTCAGTAGTCGAGCGTCCTGGCATAAATCCGAACTGATTTTCAAAAATAGTAACAATCCTACGCAACCTCAACTCTACCACCCTCTCCCAAACCTTCATAGTGTGACTCACCAACTTGATACCCCTATAATTATTACAATCCTAAATATCACCCTTATTCTTATACAACGGAATCATCATACTCAACCTCCAAGCTTCAGGCATCCTCGCTGTCTTGATCAATATAATGGCATCTAATGAGGGTCCAATGTTTTTAAATTCAATAAATTCTAGTGGGATCACGAAGGATGGAGAATATATTGCTAATTTGTTTATTGAAGCAATAGTAAAAATACGTTCAAATAATATTGTTCAAGTTATTACAGATAATGCAAGTAATATGAAACTTGTCGGTACTATGGGAAAAATTTACTCGAATATTTTCGGACTCCTTGTGTTGTTCATTATTTGAATCTAGCTTTGAAAAGTATGTGCCAACCGTCTGATAAATTGTCTCACTTTACTAATTGCAAATAGATCTCAGAGTTACTTAGTGAAGTGCGTAATTTGAAGAACTTTGTTGTGAATCATGGCATGGGACATACGATTTTTCAAAAGCATTCAGATTTGTATTTATTGAAAGTTGGTGAAATAAGATTTGCCTCATACATTATTATGCATGTTCGCAAAGCAAAATTTTCTTTAGAGAAGATGGTCATTGATGATGAATGGAAGAATTATAAGGTGGATAAGGGAATTGAAGCCAAAACTCGTGAAATAAAATCATTTATAATCTGTGGGATTCAATGATTGAGAATGTTAAGAAAATAATCTTTGAGCATGAGGGGAAAGATCTCATTTCCGACCAATCAAACTTTTTTTATTCTATTCACGGTGTTCTTATGGCTAGGTGGAACAAAAGCAATACCCCTCTACATTGTATGGCACATTCTTTGGTTCCCAAATACTATCTTGAACCATGGTCTCATTGCAGTATGGAAAATTTTGTAGCGAGGGTTGGTTATTTTGGTGAGCCTCGTGTGATTGAAGCTATGTTGTATGAAGATCCTCATTCTTGGTGGGGTCATGGTGTCTTGACTCCAATTTTGCAACAATTAGCTATCAAGTAGTTTACTCAACCGGCTTCTTCCTCTTATTGTGAAAGAAATTGGAGAACGTATTCTTTCATTCACAACATCAAGAGAAATAAGTTAGCAACTTCAAGAGCCGAATATTTAGTGTTTGTACATTATAATCTACGGTTGCTATCTCGCAATAAAGAGAAATATATAAATGGGTCGAGCAAGTATTGGGATGTAGATGTGTCTACATTTTCTTTATTATTTTCCTCAATTATTTCTTTTGCATGATAATTTTCTCTCTTTATTTAAAAAAACCTTTAATATATCTATTATTTTTAATTTATTTAGGCGGAGATCAATTTGATGTTAACGAGACAATTAATAGTTTAATTGAGCTATCAATAGAAGAACCTCAATTAGATGGTATGGTCTTTGAGGAAGAATTTGAAGATTTGGAAGAAGTTGAAGAAGATGCGAAAGAGTAGGTAACTTAAGTAACTTGATAGTAGACAATAGTTTTTGTTCTGTTAGTTTTGAATTAATACTTTAAGTTGGGATGCTTTCTTGTTTTTGTTCAATAGCGGATTTTTAGAATATTTTTATAACTCTATACAACAACATACCCAGTGTATTCCCACAAGAGTGGGGTCTGGGGAGGGTAAGATATACGCAGTCCATACCGCTACCTTCGAGGAAGTAGAGAGGCTATTTCCGATAGACCCCCGGCTCAAAGTAGAGAACAGTAAACAAAGGGATGGAAAACATAATAGAAAATCAGGAATAAGAAATAATAAAATAGACATCAGAGAAATATGAAATACGAGACAAAAGGGCGACACGGAATAAGAAAATAGGTACTAAGACATAAGACCTAGTGCACCCACCTAGTAATAACCTACACTCCCATAACAAGGACCCTATGAACACAGACCTAGGCTTACTAACCCGGCTACACAAGACTCTCCAGACTGCAAGCTACAACCCACACACCTGCATTAGCCTTCTACCCTTATCTGCGACCTCCACACCTTCCTATCTAGGGTTATGTCCTCAGCCGAATCCCCTCACCCGTATCCATACTCGGATTCGCACCCCCGAATCTTAAAATTTAAATTTTGACGAATCCGACTCTACACCCGCACCCGAGTTCGAGCAACTTAGGATTTAATCTCATTCAAACTTGCCTCCTTTATATAGTTTGCAATATCTCTCGTTTCTAGATCAATTGTTGGGCTTCCATTATATTTATCATCCTCCTTATATATAGCATTAAAATCTCCTAGGACAATCCATTTTGCTCGGATGTCTTAAGATTCATTGAGCGCATTTTTGGGCCGATAGGTAAACGGAGGGTAATACTGTACCGAATCTCATAGTTCAAGAGCATTTTAGACCCTTACCCGAAAAACATTGATCATTTTCATAACACAAACATAACGTTTAATAATATTTATGTAATTTTTTGAATTGTATACTCATTGATTGGGGTACACGCACAAAATGCATGCCCAAAAACTAGTTGTCAAATAAGGGAGTGGTCATTAAAAGAAAAAAAAACTGGAACTATTACAAATGTAGTGGACAAGGGGCTATCTACTAAGGTGGTAGCTTATTTGTAGGAATGTAATACGCAAATTATGTCTCCACTTGGTTACTCTCTCAATTTCAGTGGTTTAGATAGTTTCATATCCCAAAAGTGGTTGTTAAACGCCATAATTAGAATAAAATAAAAGCTTTTTCTGATTAGCAGCTCACCTTAGCATATGATGCAACCAAAACACTGCCACTATCATGCCAATGCAGCACGAAGACCATAGCCACCTCTTACAATAATTTGCTTCATGCAATAATCCCTTTATGGTCATTAAGCATGCCAAAATAGCTGCCCAATCTGAAATTTTTTCCAGTAAATGCCAACAATTAGGCTGTGAAATTATTATTTTTTTATGACAAGGGAACCCGCAGCCGCTACCCTTCGGGTGCGCAAACGACTTATAGTAGGCTGTGAAATAAAAACTGTTTTTCTCATTTAATAATGAAATATGATTTCCAGCAAATTTAAGACTGAAAATATGATTTCGCTAAGATCATTACCAATATATCATATGCAGGATATGCTCTTTATGGACTAGGAACAATTGTCTTTCAATGGTAGAAAATAATCAAAGGCCAGCCTGCTTAAAAGATTTTTGCCCCTATCCAAGAAATAATTTTAACATTTACAAATACCGTATCTGAGTTCACCATGTAGTCAACTCCTCGTTCATTGATTTTGCTTTTTGGTTTTATTTTCCTTTTATCTATGTTTCAGAGGGTAAAACATGGTCAACAGAAGTTTCCAGCAGTGCCAGAAATAATTTCAAGCTCGTGAGCCCCTCAAAATGAAAAAGGGGGTTGTACAACCATGCAAGAGATTATTTGTTGAGCAAGCTTATAACAACACACTTTTCATCTTTATTCTCCCCTAATCCTAAAAATTTATTCAAGCAAATAAAATGACTGAATACTTACGCCTGTTGTTTCATTTTTTATGACGGCATTTAACTTGGAACAAATTTTAAGGTTTTAGTTTGAATTATAAGTTACATTAGTGATGGTACAATAAAATGGATTTTACTGGCCATGTTGTTGTTGTTGTTGTTGTTGTTGATGGTACAATAAAATTACTAACCTAATGGTTGATGAGTATGATAGAAAAAACATCAGAACAAAGTTTATACTTCAATTCTTGAAAACTGTGAAGGTTCCGTAATGGATTAATAACCAACATTTTGGGAAGTATGCAATAGAAAGTGTGTCACATAAATTGAAAAGGAGGGTACCATCTTTAATAGGCAAAATGCTCTACTAGACACTTTTACTTGTCCGAGTTTGTAAAGTGGACAATTCTACTTGGCCTTTTGTCATCTGAACCCTTCAATCTATCAAAATACAAGATTATAAACCCTTATGACCATGTGTGTGGCTCACTCTCCCTAAGAAATTTCACATCATATCCATGTCATATCCACGTCACATAAATCAATGACATGTCATAATATCTTTATTAATTAATTTCAAAATTATTAATCAATAATATTAAATAAAAAATAATAATAAATTAAAAAAATATTTTTAAAAAAAAATTCTTCTCCGCGATTATTTAAAAATTAAAAATAACAAATTAACCAAAAATTAGTGTCATGTCATTATTATTTTTATCAAACATTTTAAATTATTAACCAAAAATATTAAACCAAAAAGTAATAATTTTAATTTATTTTTTAAAATAAACTACTATTCGCTCGTTTCTTCCACCTCCCACAACCACACTATCTCCACCTTTCTCTTTTGTCTTCTCCGGCAAAGGATCCGTGGAATTCCGACAACCCACAAACAACCCCAACCCCGCTGCTGAGCCTCCACCGTACTGTCCCCTCCTTCCATATTTGCTCATAAAAAGAGCATAAAGTTCATGCTAAATAAGTGGAATTTTTTTCATATTTGACTTGAAATTTAGATTATATGTTCATAAATGCAAACTCCAATTACAATTTTGGATTGATTTCACAAATTCACAAGACCCATTTGCTTTTCTTCAAGCTTTTTTAAGCTTATTAATGGAGTTTTTTAATTATTCAATACCCACCATTATATCCATATCCATACTTCCTCTTTGAATCCAACTAACACAAACAATGATCTTAACTTTTTCAGAATCTAAAAAATTTAAAAGGAAATTTAAAAATTACTCATGGAATTAGTTGTTTTTTTGGAGGGAGAGGAGTGCAAGGCAAGTTCAGAACGAAGGGAGGGGGGAAGCGTTAAGAAGAAGAAGAGAGTTAGATGTGGAGATGAAGAAGAACGTTGGAGGTATAGGGTGGGGTGGGTTGTGGTGGCAGAGGGAATTGATGAAGATAAGAGTCTTCTTTAAACCTTTTTAAACTTTATTAAATGTACTATTTTTAAATTTTTTAAATGTAAAATATTGACTCACTCGCTCTAAAACACGTGCAAACACACGTGTTTCCAGCTCAACAACGCCAATGCCATGTATGCTTGGTCAATGGTCAAAAGGGTTTAAAATATTGTGTTTTATTGAGTTTAAGGGGTTCAATTGACAAAGAATTGAGTAGGAGGGTCTAGAATACAAATCAGGACAAGTACAAGGGTCCATCAGACCATTTTGCCTCTTTAATAAATTACTTAAACTGATTTAACTGAACCTGTAAGTTAACAGGCAAGTGAACAATGAGATGAAAATAACAGAGTATCTCTGTGTCTACTGTTGTCAACCTTTATACTCATTGCAACATTGGTATCCACCATAACCCTCTGCAATTTTACTTGGTCATAATAAAAATCAATGCACCACAAGGCTTGTCAGCCTAGAAAGAAAAGATAAATCTGCAGGAAATTTGTAGTGGTAGGCAATGACCAGAAAAAGGTGCTATGTTCAGAGAGATCTTTTTAGGCACAGAATAAGCTGCAATGCCAAACAAAACAGGAAAGTAGTACAATACACAAACCTGCAGCAATGATGGTCCACGCGTCAACTTCATATATGAAGTAAGCATGATATCGCTGTTAACCATATTAAAATTCTGGAATTAGCAGACATTAATGAGGAAGATACTGTATGTAGTAGATATTTCACATACTTTGTACTCTTTTAGAATTTATAATCACCTCTTCGGTGGAAAGTATGTGCTGCCATAAAACTAGCCCAAGACTTTTTTAAGGGGAAAAGGTGAATGCCTTTTATACATTTTGCGTTCCTTTTACGGAAATGAATCAAATTTACCCCTCTACTTTCAAATATTGTCTAAATTTAACCCCCGTTATACTTTGTGATAAAACATACCCCTACCATTACCAAACTTGTCACATATGCCCTATTCTAACAGAGGTCCATCATGGCAAGGACCCAGCTATCGAATCCTAAATGGCCTGACATATGGGTGAAGTTGACGCCACATGGTGTGCTACCTCACCATCGTCTTTCCCAAGTCAAGAACCACCCAGACACCCATCTTAAACCAAAACTAACGGAAAGGGAAAAATCAACAACATAACTAGTGTAGAACGGGAAAAACCATTTAAAATTTTCAGAAAATAAAGAGTACATAATAAATTTACTAAAACCCTTCTTACTTCCAAAAAAGAGAAACCCACAACCAAACACAATTCAATGACCACTCAATTGAAAACATTAAAAAGAATAAAAAGAAGAGGGTGGAGGGGAGAGGGGGGTGAACGACTGTATAAAAATCAAGAAACCCCAAAAGGGCAAAATGGAAAATTTATTGAATCAGCCACCAGCTCCTGTAACAAGAACAGTGATTGTCTTCAAATCAGCCATGGCCAAAACTAAGAATCTGCTAAATGTTATCTTTTTTTCTTGGAAATGAAACATGTGATGAAGTAGTTGCTAGAACTGAGGACAACTCTAGAAGTCTATGATTAACCGAACTTAATTTCTGACATTGATAATCAGGAGATACATGTGTCAAGGCATCCATTTTTATAGAATTTTAGTCCATTCAAGAATTAACTATAATATGTGAACTTAGAGCTGATATTCAAAAGTCATAATTTGTACAATTTTCCTGAATACCAGTGTGGTGGAGATGTTGGCGACTTTGACTGGTGGTGAAGGGGAAATGGAAGGGGAAAATAAGGTATACGGAGCGGGGGTCATATAGGATTAGGATGGTGAGTTGACACGCCATGTAGCATCCACCTCACCTAAATGTAGGGCCTTGATAGTTGGGTCTTTGTCACAGTGGACCTTTGTCAGGAATAGGGCCATATGTGATAAGTATGGCAACGATAAGGGTATATTTGTTTATGTGCAATGAAAACCGTTCAAGAGTCCCATGTCGGAGGTAAAAGGGATAGGTTGTCTCCTTATATGGTCTCAGAAAATGCTCTACTCGTGAGCTAGCTTTTGGGGTTGAGTTAGGCACAACATCCATTTCTTTACATGGTTACAGAGGACTCATCCCAATTCTTGTTCGATGTTAGGCCCCCATAGTAAATTCTCCACACTCCATATCTCTAGTCCTGGCATGAGATATGGTGTTGAAGAGTCCCATACCGGATGAAAAACGAATGGATGGTCTCCTTATATGGTCTTGGGTAATTATTCCCTCGTGACTAACCTTTGGAATTGAGTTACGCCCCACCATTCATTTCTTTACCTAAACAATCTTTGGAAGAAGAGAGGTAAACCTAACCTTTTTCCCTTCATTTAAAGTACCAATTTAACATTAATGCTTACGAAGCGTGTTTATTAGACTCAGCCTAAGTTGCTCGGACTCAAGTGTGGGTGTCCAATACAGGTGCAAATACATGCTCTAAATTTATAGATTCGGGGATATAGACTTAGGTACGAATATGGGTGCGGAGATTCGGCTAAAAATAATTCAGATATAAAAAAATAGGAGAAAATGGTCAAATACCCCCCCCCCAAACCTTTACCCCAAATCCCAACTATACACTTATACTATGAGAGGGTCTTATGACCCCCCTGAACTATTTTAAAATGAAATTATTACCCCCTGAACTATTTTAAAGTGGAATATATACCCCTTTAAAAACTCATACCCAGATTTTATTTTGATTTGTGGTCTACACGCGCTGCCACGTGTCATGCCACGTAATTCCACATCATATATCATTTTTTTACTATAAAAAATTAATTCCACGTCATGCCACGTCATCCTCATCTTATTCTTCTTCTTCCTCTTCTTCTTCTATTCTTCTTCAATGGCATAATGAATCATATGGAATTCACACGATATGTAATCTTATCAAAATCAAATCAACAATTAATGTTCAAAAAATATTCGATTTTCACAAAACGGCGTCGCGACAATGATGGCGCCACGACAGTGATGGCGCTGGAAAATTCAAAATTCTGGTGACTTTATTTTCCAATCTGAATTGATTCAACATTCTCACGTAATTCAAGTTCTTGGATGCCATTGAAGAAGAAGAATAAAAAGAAATGTCATTGATGAGTTCTTGGATGCCATTGAAGAAGAAGAAGAAAAAAAATTAATTGTCATTGATGGGTTTTTGGATGCCATTGAAGAAGAAGAAAAATTGAAGAAGAAAAAGAAGAAAAAGAAAAAAAAAACTAATTGGCATTGATGGGTTCTTAGATGCCATTGAAGAAGAAGAAAAAAAAAAATTAATTGCCATTCTTGGATGCCATTGAAGAAGAAGAATTGGAGAACAAGAAGAATGGAAGAAGAAGAAAAAGAAGAAAGAAAAATAATAATTAAAATTATTTATATTTATTTAAAAAAATATTAAAAATAAATTTTTAATAAAATATTTTCGTTCTCACTCTCTTTAAAGAGAGTGAAACACACTCTCTTGCCATGTCAGCGTTAGAGGGGTAATAATTTCATTTTAAAATAGTTCAGGGGGGTCATAGGACCTTCTCAAAGTATAAGTGTGTAGTTAGGATTTGGGGTAAAGGTTTGGGGGGTATTTGACCATTTTCTCAAAAAATAGAGTTACTCCCTCCGTCCCATTTTATGTAGCTCCCTTTTCTTTTTCGTCCACCAGAAAAAGAATGTCACATCACTATAATTAGAAATGATTTAACTTTAAAATACTTCTTTTACCCTAAATGAAATGATAAGTTGGAGGTTTGTCGACAGACCCTAGAGTCTAAAGGGTTTAGGTTGAGCCGGACTAAGACAGAGTACTTGGAATGTAAGTTCAATGATTCGATGCATGAGGCTGACGTAATAGTGGAACTGGATTCTCAGGCCATTTGGAAAAGGGATAATTTCAAGTATTTTGCAGCTATGATTCAGGGGAATGGAGAGATTGACGAGGATGTCGTGCACCGCATTGGTGCAGGGAGGTTGAAGTGGAGGCTCGCTTCGGGAATCTTGTGTGACAAGAAGGTGTCTCCTAAGCTTAAAGATAAGTTCTACGGAATGACAATCCGACCGGCTATGTGGTATGGAGCGAAATATTGGCCAGTTAAGAACTCCCACATTCAAAAGTTGAAGGTGGCGGAGATGAGGACATTGAGATCGATGTGTTCGGGCATGTGATGAGGAGGGGCACGGATGCTCCAGTACGGAGGTGTGAGGATGATACAAGAATTACAAGGACAACACGAAACACACTTCAAAATTAGTCCACAAGATCAAAGATCCAAGGACCCTTTTGAAGACCACACTCAGATTCAACAATACAACACAATAACGAGATATAAGGGTGAGATTTAACACCAAGGCAGCCACCCAAACTAGATTTAGCAACAAACAATATGAAGACAAGATGAACAACAACAAGGTGGTAACAATAACAACACCTCACGGGTTACATTAACAAGAACAAGAAACAACGATTACAACAAAACAAAGGATAGATAGATAGACCACATGAAGGTATAATCTTAAGAACCCAAGAATGGACACTCTTGGACCCTTAACACTACACACAACAATAAACTTATCTCCTACATTGACACAAGAGGAACTTTACCTCCTCTAAACACCGACGTCTCAAGCCAACATTGCAACACAAGTGATATCCACACTAGTTACCCTCATTTCGGTGTGGTGGCTATTCCAAGCCCTACAACTAAAGGTGTTTCATGTTTCAAGTCTTACATCAATGAACAACCAAAGAGAAAAGACCTAAAATGTTCTATTTATATTCTATTACAAGATAAGATAAAATGACAACAATGACCTTAAAGGGAAGGGTGGCCATGGAGTGTATTTGAACCCAATGAAGTGTCCAAAATACCCTTAATAAAGATGATCAAACCGTGACCCATTAAGTGTTATCCAAAACCGTGAGTCCTTAACTCTTCGATGCTCCAAGCAATCCTCCACACACGACCTTGTTTGTGCTCAAAACGGGTCTTCCTTGCATATTCTTGTGCCCTCGAGGTGAACAAGTCTTGAGCCTTTAAGTGATGCCCTCCAATTATGTCTTCAAAAATTAGGGTGGCCATATGACTTGTATCAGAGGAGCTGGCTATGGATGATTTTAGGCGGGATAGAGATAGGTCGAAGAAATATTGGAGTGAGGTGATAAGATATGACATGGAGCAATTACAGCTTATGGAGGATATGACCCTTGATGAAAAGGTGTGGAGGACGCGAATTAGGGTTGAGGGTTAGTGGATAAGAGTACGTTCGTAATAGTAGAGAGGAGTGCTTTGTTTGTATTTATTCCTGTAGTTTCTTGTTCGTAGTGTTTTGATGATGTTTGTGATCTCGAATTGAATTTATAGTATTACGCTGTCGATGCCTTGATTTTTTTATTATCTAGCGGTGTGTTATCTCATAATGAGAAACAGCCTTGCTACCTCTCCGGAGGTAGTGGTATGGACTGCGTACATTTCACCCCCCCCCCCGACCCCACTTTGTGGAAATACATTGGGTTTGTTGTTGTTGTTGTTTATTATACTATTGTCGTGAGCTGAGGGTCTATCGAAAACCGCCTCTCTACTTCAGCAGAGGTAGTGGTATGGACTGTGTACACTTTACCCTTCCCAAACCCCACTTTGTAGGAACTGGTATGTTGTTGTTTTAGACCACAAGTTTCAAAAGTCTTCCTTTTTTTCTTAAAGATCGTGCCAAGTCAAACGGTGTCATATAAAATGGGACGGAGGGAGTATAAAATATGCCTAAATTATGATGGACTATTTGGAAAGAAATAAGTGCACAAATATTTTAAAGCAAGTTTGAATCTGTAATTATTGTTAAGTAAACAAATGCATCTTTTACAGTTTATTATTAAGTTTGAATTAGAAATCTTTTTGAACAAGTAGCTTACGAGCTAGATGTACCTAGCAATACATCCCGTCTTTCACGTGTCCATGTTGAGGAAATGTGTGGGAAATCCATCTCTCATTGTCTCTGCCAAGTACATAAGTGTTAAAGAGAGTTTGACTTATGAAGAAGATCCTACGGCTATCCTCAATTGCCAAGCTCGCAAGTCGAGGACAAAAGAAGTAGCATCAATCAAGGTACGACGAAGAAGTCAAGATGTCAAAAGAGGCTACATAGGAAGCCAAACGTGATATGAAAGCAATTACCCATGTTTGTTCCTCGAACAAGAAGATGATGTCTAAGGTAAATGTCAGGTTCTTACTCTATGTTTCACGTGTTCATGCCTAATGTCATATCTAAATGATTTACGAACCCATCAGCTCCGTTATGTCACTAATGATTTATGACCTCATGTTTTAAATTACGACATGTCCTCTGAACCCATGCCTCATGTTTATGTTACGTTCAAGAACTCAGGCTCAATGTTATATTATTCGTGATTGACATACTGTGTTTATGTTGGCGATTTCTGATGGCAATTCATCGGATCGTCCCCCCTTCCTACGGGCTCCCCCACCGACCCAGTGACAAATGATTACGTCTATGATAGCCTGAATGTCTCATGCGATTCGTTCCTATCATTCTTACTTTAGCGCCTGCAAAATTTTCTCCCAATGATGATGAAAAAATGGGAGGTAAGTTGTGAGACATCCTTTTTACATGCTACGAAAGGTGAAGAAAAAATATGAGTATCATTCGAGGATGAATGATCCCAAGGGAAAGATATTATAACAACTTGTACTAACAACAACAACAACAATAACAACAAACACAGTATATTCCCACATAGTGGGGCCTAGGGGGTAAGATGTACGCAGTCCATACCACTAACTCCGGAGAAGTAGAAAGGCTGTTTCCGATAGACCCCCGGCTCAAGACACGGAATAATACACAAATCCTTAATAAAGCATGGAACAAGATGACAATACATACCGACGCCACCCACAAGGAATAATAATCAAAGGGCAGTAAACAAACTCGTAATAAAGCATGCAACAATGTGTCATAACAAGAATAATACCCTACCAAGTAATGCCCTACCCCAGCGACCCAAAATGGCACTAGCCTTCTATCCTAATCCGCGTCCTCTAAATCTTCCTATCTATGGTCATGTCCTCTGTGAGCTGTAACTGCTCTATGTCCCGTCTGATAACCTCTCTCCAGTATTTCTTCGGCCTACCCCTACCCCGCCTGAAACCATCCAAAGCAAGTTCTCGCACCTACGAATCGGGGCATTCATGCCCCTCCTCTTCACATGTCCGAACTATCTCAAACGGGTTTCTCGCATCTTGTCCTCCACCAAAGCCACTCCAACTTTTTTCCGAATAGTCTCATTTCGAACTGTCACCCCTAATAAGCCCACACATCCAACGCAACATCCTTATTTCCGCCACCTTCAATTTTTGAATGTGAGTTCTTGACTGGCCAACATTCCGCTTCATACAACATGGCCGGACGGACTGCCACCCTGCAGAATTTGCCGGCGGTACCTTCCTATCACACAACACCCCCGAGGCAAGCTTCCACTTCATCCATCTTGCCTCAATCCGGTGGAAGACATCCTCGTCAATCTCACCATTCCCCTGAATCATGGACCCAAGATACTTGAAACTATCCCTCTTACACACCGCTTGGGAATCCAACTTTACTACCACCTCATCTTCCTGCCTCAAGTCATTGTACTAAGTGTTTGAAAAAAGTAAATTTGGATGGATGGCATGGTGTAAATAAGAATGTATGGTCATGCCGCCTGACACCATGTTCATGTTTAAATCCCAGCGCATCAAATCATTCGTCAATCTGAGTTCGATAAAAAAAGCTATATGCATGTTTTACCCAATATCACGAAATACTTTCTAAGTGTTGGTTGTATGAGTACTGCAATGTGGAGCCCATCGGATAAAGTTTACCATGATGGAGATCGCACTGCGATAAAAGTCATTGGAGAAAGTTTGATTGAAAAATCAACGAAGTAAGAAGCGCAACATGCACTATGACATGCCTCCCACTGCGATGAAGTTCATTATGATAGCCATTGTGGGTAGCTTCCCAACAACAACAACAACAACATACCCAGTGTATTCCCACATAGTGGGGTCTGGGGAGGGTAGAGTGTACGCAGACCATACCACTACCTCAGGTGAAGTAAAGAGGCTGTTTTCGATAGACCCCCGGCTTAGAACCGATAACAATATAGCAAACACAAAGGATAAGTGCATATAAACTAGTACAATATGCAAAATAAACTAACACTGCTAGCAACAAGATAATAGTAAAAGCCCTAGAACGACTCTCCTCTTTTCTCAACACCTCTCCTTGCCAAGGTAAGTCCTCTAACACAATTCTAGGTATTTTCTAGCATTTCTAATACCCATATAAGATCTTTTGGTTTTAACCAATCATAGGATTCGTCTAAGAAACCTTTCTCAAAGGCTCAAACGTAGAGTCATTAGATGTTGTTCACTAAGTTTGGACTTTAATTGGGTTTGGGAATGATTAAGGCATGTAAAGTTATTCTCTACATGTGGGAACATCATTGTTCTTCCCAACACTACATTTTTCATGTCTACAAGTTCTCTCACATGAATAAATTAGGTTAAGTTATGAAAGCCTACGTTCTTGCTCATGTTAATTCATTATGAATGCCATGAATTCGTTATGATCATTTTAAATTCTCTCTGTGATCAAAACCCATGAGCCCCCTATTTTTCTATCAAATTATGACATGGTATGAATAATGAATTTCCTTCAAAAATGATCTTTGTGATATTATGACATCATTTATATGACTATGACTTATGAACCATGTTTTATGAAACTTATGATCTTTGCAACATAATGCACACGAAATGGACTATGATTTATGAGATTTCGAGCCAATTATGATTCGTGAGCTTTAAGCTAACCTTTTCATGTAATGAACTAGGAGTAATATTTTTAACCAAGGCGGCAAGAGTCTACACATCCAATGCCTGAAACTACGTATGCCAACATAGAATTTGGATCATTATGCCAGTTAGAATGAATATGTTATGTATGTCTCATACCCAAGGTATGGGATGACTTAACTGACCGGGAGAAAATCAGACTCCGTGTGCTCACATAATGACTATACTATGTCAGTTAAACTAACTCCCATAATGAAGTTAATGAAGATGAAAGATGAAAACACTAAGGTCAACCCCATCATTTGAATCCTTTGATTCCACTCTATCTTATTTATTTCCTTTAGTGACCCTTTTATTTCATGTCTCAATTATGTTTCATCCATGTCATTTTACATGCGAGTACTATTCCATATGTACTTACGTCCCTGTCACAGGAGCACTGCATTTCACAATACAGGTTCGAACACGCATCACGTTCAGTCTATTCACTAGGATCTCTCATCTATCGGCTATTGGTGAACCCCACATTGCTTTTGGGAGCATGGTCATTTATTTCATCTTTCTAATTATGGGTATGTTAGGTCCAGTAGACATTGTTACTCAAATTATATTAGAGGTTTCATAGACAAATTAGAGTTGATAACTTGATGTCCAACTATGCTATGTTTTAGTTTGACCTAAGCATTCATTATATTTTGAACTCCATACTTATTAATGGGAAAAAAAAATTATTGACTACAAAATTTTATGAATGGAAACTGTCTTGGAAGGCTTATTTTAAGAATATGTCCTATTTTATTCCGCATATGTCTCAAGTATCATGTCATGCTAGTGGTTCACTCGAGCAAGTTAAGGCATCGATTGTCGGTCCCGCCTAGGCCCGGGTCAAGTGTGACAAGCTATTCCAATCAACTATATTGCAATCATTTCAGGAGAAGGGTCTCAAAGAAAAAATTGCTTCCTTTTTGGAAGCCCATCACAGGCAAAAGAGGAAAAAGAAAAAAGGATTAAAAGGTGGCATCTAAGGGCAATGAATAGTTATATTTCTAGTTAGAAACAAGTACAGGAATGCTAGAAAAGAAGACAACAAAATCCTTGACATTTTTGTAAACATGAATGGCATTACACATTGACGCCCATGGATTTGATCTATAAGTAAGAGTACAACACGTGATGTGTGGGATGGATGCACATTACGAAGCTTGGTATTTAAGTGGGACATAGGGATAGGTCCATCATCATCAAGTTTTGAACCGTGTAACACCGGCCCTCGAGTATTTCTTGGTTATCAAAATAAATAATGGAAAAATAGTTAAACCAAAAACACCATCAAAACAAAAACTGTGTCGACATTTCTTCTGTGTGAAATGGTATTTCCTCTAAGTTAAACTGGAAATAATTTCCACTGATGCCTCTTGATTAAAAATAATTGCTAGCGAAGCCTCAGTTTCCCACATAGATAACAATGTTCTGGTTCTCTAAGCTTGATTTAGTTGCTCATGTGAGAAATAATGGAGAAAAATATTATTTAATGGTGTGTTTACATAATTACATCAAGACCCTATTTATAGACACTATAGTATAATCTTTCTAATAATATTCTAACACTCCCCCTCAAACTGATGCATACAAATCATATGTACTTAGCTTGTCACAAATGTAATGAATACGAGTACCGGTGAGGGACTTAGTGAAGATATCTACAAGTTGACCACTTGACTTCACAAATTTTGTAACAATATCTCCTGAGAGTATCTTTTCTCTGACAAAGTGACAACCAATCTCTATGTGTGTAGTCCTCTCATGAAACACTGGATTTGATGCGATATGCAGGGCTACTTGATTATCACACACAAGTTCCATCTTATCGATTTCTCCAAATTTTAATTCTCTCAGCAACTATTTGATCCAAACTAGCTCACAAGTTGCTACAGCCATTGCTCGATATTCTGCTTCTGCACTAGATCGAGCAACCACACTCTGTTTTTTACTCTTCCAAGACACCAAATTACCTCTTACTAAAACACAATATCCGGAGGTAGAACATCTATCAGAGGGTGATCCTACCCAATCAACATTTGTGTATCCAATGATATGCTCGTGACCTCGATCCTCAAAGAGTAGTCCTTTACCTGGAGCTGACTTTATATATCGCATAATACGAACAACTGCATCCCAATGACTATCACAGGGAGAAGTCATAAACTGACTTACAACACTCACAGGAAAGGATATGTCAGATCTAGTCACGATGAGATAATTCAACTTTCCAACCAACCGTCTATACCTTTTAGGATCACTGTCCTGGTAGAAGTTTGGCATTTAGATCCATAGGAGTGTCAATGGGTCTACATCCCATCATTCCTGTCTCATCAAGAATGTCTAAGGCATACTTGCGTTGAGAAATAACAATACCTGACCTGGACTGAGCAACCTCAATACCTAGAAAATATTTCAGTCTGCCGATGTCTTTGGTCTGAAAGTGCTGAAAGAGATGTTGCTTCAATTTGGAGATACCATCTTCGTCATTGCTGGTGATAACGATATCATCAACATAAACCACCAGATAAATACACAAATTTGGTTGAGAATGTCGATAAAATACTGAGTGATCAGCTCCACTACGAATCATGTCAAACTGCTGAATTACTGTGCTGAATTTTCCAAACCAAGCTCGAGAAGACTGTTTCAGACCATAGAGTGACCTGCGCAATCGACATACAAGGCTACTAGAGCAACAAAACCAGGTGGTTGCTCCATATAGACTTCTTCAAGATCACCATGCAGAAAAGCATTCTTAATATCCAACTGATAAAGAGGCCAATGACAAACGGCAGCGCCAATGACAAACGGCAGCAATGGATAGGAAAAGACGGATAGATGCTATTTTAGCCACTGGAGAAAAAGTGTCACTATAATAAAGCCCAAATATTTGAGTGTATCCTTTGGCAACAAGGCAAGCCTTAAGCCGATCAACCTGACCGTCTGGACCAACTTTAACCGCATAAACCCAACGGCAACCAATAGTAGATTTACCTGCAGAAAGGGAAACAAGCTCCCAAGTACCACTCGCATGTAAAGCAGACATCTCATCTATCATAACCTGTTTCTATCCTGAATGAGAAAGTGTTTCACCTATAGTCTTAAGTATGAAAATAGATGACAAAGACGATACAAAAGCATAATGGGATGATGATAAACGATGATAACTCAAGAAAGTATAGTGTGGGTTAGCATTACGAGTGGAACGCATACCTTTTTTAAGTGCAACTGATTAGCTAGAAGAAGGCAAGTCCGCAGTAGGAGCAGCGTCTGACGCATGACATGAATCATCTGGGACTAATGGTGGACGCGGACGACGATGACAAGTCAGAAGTGGTGGCACTGTAGCAGGAGACGTAGAAGTAACTGGTGATTCCTTAAAGGTTGGGTCAGTAAGTCTGGAGATATGGGTAAGACCAAAGATGGTGCAGGTAAGACTGGAGATACGGGTAAAATCTCAGAGATATCAGGGTGATCAGAAGATATATAGTAAGGTCGAGATTAAAAAAAAATTGACATCGGCGAACATAAAGTAGCGATAAAGATCTGGTGAATAACAACGATACCCTTTTTGAACTCGAGAATAACCAAGGAAAACACACTTGAGAGCACGAGGGGCTAATTTCTCTTTTCCAAGGGCTAAGTTATGGACAAAACATGTGCTCCCAAAGACACGAGGGAGATAGAGTAGAGATGTGACTGTGGAAACAATATAGAATGGGGAACTTTATTCTGAAGGGACGATGATGGCATTCTATTAATTAGATAACAAGATGTGAGAACTCCCGCCCCAAAATTGCAGCGGAACATGGGATTCAATGAGAAGAGTGCAAGCAGTCTCAAGAAGATGCCTATTTTTTCTTTCCACTGTACCATTTTGCTGAGGGGTGTATGGACAAGATGTCTAGTGAACAATTCCTTGATGAGTCATAAACTCCTGAAACTGAGAGGATAAGTATTCTAAGGCATTGTCACTACAAAAAGTACGAATAGAAACACCAAATTGAGTCTGTATTTCAGCACAAAAACTTTTGAATATAGAAAATATCTCAGAACGATCTTTCATTAAGAAAACCCAAGTACATCTTGAAAAATCATCAATGAAACTAACAAAATAACGAAAACCTAAAGGTGAACTGACTCTACTAAGACCCCAAACATCAGAATGTACTAATGAGAAAATAGACTTGGAACGACTCTCAATACTACGTGGGAAAATAGCACGGGTGTGTTTCCCAAGTTGACATGACTCACAATCTAATATGGATAAACTAGACAAACTAGGCACCATCTTTTGTAGCTTGGATAGACTCGGATGTCCCAAACATTTGTGAATTAGGTCTGGACGGTCTGTAACGGAGCATGATGTGAAGGAATTTAAAGAGGTAAGATGGTAAAGGCCTTGTGATTCATGTTCTGCACCAATCGTCTGTCCCGTACTGCGGTCCTGCATTAGAAAAAGTCATCAAGAAAGGTTATTCTACAATTAAGGGCACGTGTCAAACGACTAACAGATGCAAGATTAAAAGGACAACCAGGGACATAAAGAACAGAGTCTAGAGTGACAGAATATAGGGGTTTGGCTTTTCCAATTCCTTTTGGTTTTGTTCGAATCCCATTGGCTAAAGTAATAGCAGGAGAGATTGTGAATAAACAATATTAGACAAAAGTGATTCGTTACCAGAAATATGATCCGAAGCACCTGAGTCTACAACCCATGATCCAAGAGTACTAGACTGTGAAACACAAGCAAAAGAATTACCAGCAACAGAAGCAACAGAAGCATCAGGCTAGGCAACTAAGGGTACTTGTGGAGATGTCTGCTTACTTGCTTCTATACTGGAGGAACTATCATATTCTATTTGGGCAATATGAGCATTATTGGATGGTCGATTAGGCTGTGGAGATGTCTACTTACTTGCTCGATTTCGAAGGAATTCATTGTATTCCTTTACAGCAGCAGGCTCATAACTGAGTGGTGGACCATGCAAACTATCACATATATTCTAAGTGTGTCCAACTTTATGACAAAAACTACACTTTGATCGAGATTTTCCAAAACGACCTCCTCCTCGCTGATTTTCCGTAGGCTGATATGTTTGTTTTTCTATGGTTTGAAATGCAAGAATAGAAGAGTCAACAGTGGGTGATGAAACTACTTTGTGACGGGGAGGCGCAGCAAGACGAAGCAAATGAAAGAATAACTCATCAATTGTAGGAATCGTAGGACTAGCTAAAATCTGATCACATACAGCATCATGGTCAGTAGAAAGTCCAGCAAGTGTAAGAACTAAAAACAACTTCTGTTTGTGCTCTTGTTGTTTTTCTACATCCGCAGTGACGGGCATCAATGTATTAAATGCTTCCATGACTACTTGTACTTGTCCTAAGTAAGTAGACATATCGGATTCCTGTTTCTTCAAATTGGTCATTCGAGTTATCATATCATAAAAACGAGATATATCATTAGTGTATAAAGCACGAGCCTTTTCCCAAACTAAATAACACGTTTGGAATGGACGAAACAAGGGCATCAACTTGGAATCAATAGATCGCCATAAGAGACTACATAGTTGAGCATCAACTTTCTCCTATTGCTCTTTAGCTTTCGCATTTTCCGCGCTAGACTTTCCCTTTTCATCTACCACACTAGCCTTGTTTGTTAAATGATCTTGAACACCTTGACCTTTGCACCACAACTCAACTGAGGAAGCCCAGGCTAAATAATTAGAACTTCCCAATAATGGTTCGGAAGTGATCATAGGGCTTGAATTTCCGATACCGATAGTTTTGGGGATAAAAACATCATACCCAAAAGACATGTTGGGAATTTTAACTTGAAAGTACCAAGAACAGTAACTGAATCTCTGAATAAAAAAAAATTGTCAAGCAAAAAAACTGAAGCCGCCGGAATCTTCAAAAAAGTTGTCGGAATTTGAATATAAGGTAACTGGCCGAATCGAAAAAGGACGGCGACCCCAACAAAAAAGAACCACTCAAAAAATTCAACCGAAGAAGGAACACGCGCCGGCGCGTGATTGAACTTGCCGATTTTTGGCAGGCGGTAGGGGCGCGTGGGGCTGATTTTTCGATGGTTTTAGGTTGGGTTTGCATCGCTTGAGCTTTCCGAGCCTCTTGGTGGTGTTGTATTTTTCACACAACCCACAAAATAAAGAATGACATAAATCAGTCTTTAGAATTGACGACGGTGACTGAAGTTTTTTTTTTTTTCTTATCTGAAGTTTCTCACCAATTCTCTGATACCATGTGAGAAATAATGGAGAAAAATATTATTTAATGGTGTGTTTACATAATTACATCAAGACCCTATTTATAGACACTATAGTACAATCCTTTTCCAAGTAGGATTTGGTATATACTATTCCTATTTCTAATAATATTCTAACAGCTCATATGAATCCATGCTCTGCAGGATTGGTTTCGAGGCACCAGCTTCATGGATGGGCCAAATAATGATTGGTAAAAAACAAGGAACTGTTATAATTCATGACTCTGCCATACGGCACTCATACTTGAGCACTCTTTCTAATCAAACCATCTTAATTTCACTGAAAAGGATCCTTGTTTGATATGGAGGAAAATATTTACCATTGAATATATTTCCATACTAATATTATTTCCTCAGGATTGGTTCTTGCTTAGGCTAAAACAGGATTGTCATACCTCAGAATCCACTTGAGATAATTATCATATGCCACATGCTTATTCCCTACAAACACTGGAAATTGATGCAAAAAATGACTTCCTAATCTAAGTTAAAGAAAAATGACTCTGTACTATGAAACATTTTCAACAAAAGACATTTTCTACAGAAACATGATGACAAGTTTGCCCAACTTCCCCAATTTTACTTTCAACAACCTGCCTAAACAAGAGACCTGAAACATCCCGATGGATGTGCACGAAATAGATGGATGAATGTAAGGAATCACGTTCGGTGTCCTAACAATATTGTAAGAAGCTTCTTAATTTAAACCAACTTAGTATTTCCTTCCTAACTGCTTCACTGGGACTTGCATAGGGTTTTGTTTGCTGCTGCTTCTTTTTTTCTTCTAGGTTTTTAAGCCCGCTTGCAGGCATGTCAACTACTCGGCCACGTACTTGCTACAAGCGGATTCATTGAATTTAATTTCTAAATACATACATAGAATATGCAAAAATAAGAAATTAGTACAGCAAAAAATATAAATTGAAAACACTTTATCAATCTGTAGTACTTTGTCCATCAGTTAGGCATTTCAGTTACAGAGTTCAAATCCAAGGTTTGAGGCCCAACACCAAGTCCTTTTTAAAGTTTTTTAGCCTGTTAAAAGAATTTTGAACCCGTGACCTCCACTAAACCTCGCACCAACCAGCTCGCGAAGCCAAAACTCATAGTGATTACTTATATAATCACTTAATAATGTAAGGCATAAATGAATGCATTTCCCAAAATGAGAACACCTTGGCGTCAGGTGTTACTACTACACCTGAATAATGTTATATTAATATGAGATCTAAATTGCATTTTTTATAGGACGTCGGTAGAATGATGTATTCATTTGTCCGTTAATCTTGCCCAATTAAACTCTTGCAACCTTCCCATTTGTTCCAATAAATCTTGGTTTCTTGCATAGTTTTAACAAGATAGAGGTCAAAATACATACCAATTCCCAGGGATAATAGGCCTGTTGATAGATTGAATATAGAAGAAAAGCCACATAACACAAGAGTAGCCCTGAGAACACAGCCTGCATGACATGAGGGATGAAAACACGTCAAGAAAATAATACCAAATTTGTAAAATAATATAATAGACGTACCCTCCAGAGAAGAGATTGCTGGGTTTGAACTTTCTCGAGAGATCGAACCAATTCCTCTTGTTCTGCAAATAAAAAAACCCCAATTTATTAGAATTGGGGCTTTTAACTAACAAACATTAAGAAGCCATACCTTGGGAATCAATGGGACGAAAATCATCGCGAGTTGGCAAGGTGAATTTATCGTCCTCGTCGTAATCAGATTTTCTCCATTGTCTGCTAAGCTTCTGCATTATCATTTATCATTATCTTTCATTCTCCTCCTAATGTCGTTCACTAATATGACTGAGTTGTGACCCAGCGACTAGCGGACTAGAGTGTTGATGCGAGATTGAATTAAGGCAATATATATATATATATACATATATATATATATATATATATATATATGTTATTTATTTTTTATCAGCAAAAGATTTATTATTTATTTTTTCTATATTATAAAAGAGCTGGTTTCGACCAACTCTTTATTATTTATCATTTTATTCTTAATTACTTCGTAATTTACTATATTATTCTTAATAAATTATTATAAGTTATTTGTATATTAGAATTAATTATATTTTTCATTATATTACACCTAATTAATTATTATAAGTTATTTATATATTAGAATTAATAATATTTTTTATTATATTATACCTAATTAATTATTATAAGTCATTTATATATTAGAATTAAAAATATTTAATTAAAAAATAGATATTTATGATGTTTGTTTCAGCTGCTTTAACCGTGATTTTACTATATCATTTCTAATTAATTATTATAAGTCATTTATGTATTAAAAATTAATAATATTTTTCTATATTATAGAAGAACTGGTTTTGACCAGCTCTTTATTATTTACCATTTTATTCTTAATTGCTCTGTAATTTACTATATTACCCCTAATTAATTATTATAAATCATTTATATATTAAAATTAATAATATTTTTATTATATTACACCTAATTAATTATTATAAGTCATTTATATATTAGAATTAATAATATTTAACTAAAAAATAGATATTTATGATGTTTGTTTCAGCTACTTTAACCGTGATTTTACTATATCATTCCTAATTACTTATTATAAGCCATTTATGTATTAAAAATTAATAATATTTAATTAAAAAATTAGCTGCTTCGTCATTTACTATATTATCTCTGATTGCTCCGTGGTTTACTATATTACCCTTAATTAATCATTATAAGTCATTTATATATTAGAATTAATACTTTTTTTTTATTATATTATCCCTAATTAATTATTATAAGTCATTTATATATTAGAATTAATAATATTTAATTAAAAAAATAGATATTTATGACGTTTGTTTCAGCTGCTTTAACCGTGATTTTACTATGTCATCCGTAATTAATTATTATAAGTCATTTATGTATTAAAAAATTAACAATATTTAATTGAAAAAAATAGATGACATGTCTGCCTATGGTTTCGACCAGCGCTTCATCAATTACTATATTACCCCTAATTGCTCAGTGAATTACTATATTACCCCTAATTAATTATTATAAGTCATTTATATATTAGAATTAATAATATTTTTTATTATATTACCCCTAATTAATTATTATTAGTCATTTTACTTTATTACCTCTAATTGCTCTATTATTTACTATATTACCCTTAATTAATTATTATAAGTCATTTATATATTATAATTAATAATATTTTTTATTAGTCATTTATGTTTTAAAAAATTCATAATATTTAATTAAAATATTAACTTCGGCATGGTTGCTTCAAGAGGTGCACCATGATTTCACTATATCACCCCTAATTAATTACTATAAGTCATTTATGTGTTAGAAAATTAATAGTATTTAATTAAAACAAGAAAAATATGTGTTTATGGCATATTTGTTGTAGCTGCTTCAACCATAATCATCTTTGAGAAGATGATCCAAGACTGTATTGTTAATTGAAGTATCTTTTGTTCTACTTTTTGTATGAATTAATCCTATGAATATTAGTTTTACATCTTTTATATATTCTGTAACAGGTCTCAATCTTATCATCAAACAATTAAAATAACTCAACTACACGACACAACACACTTTCTTATCATGTGGAATAAAACTATCTTATAAAACTTCACTTCTTAGCGAGTATTGTCAAATAGTTATTATTTAAAAAGTTATCGTTTTAAATCAATGTACATTTATATTTGTATTTCATTAATATCAAATATTAGTGCTAAAAGATGTCTATAGTATTGGGCCTGTGCTGACACAGGCCATGCACCTCTAGTGAGGTGGTTTCGACCACATCTTTATTTACTATACTACCCCCAATCATTTACTATATTACATCCTAATTGCTCCATAATTTACTATATCATCCCTAATTAATTATTACAAGTCATTTATATATTAGAATTAATAATATTTTTTATTATATTACCCCTAATTAATTATTATAAGTCATTTATATATTAGAATTTATAATATTTAATTAAAAAATAGATATTTATAACATTTGTTTCAGCTGCTTTAACCGTGATTTTAGTATATCATTCTCAATTAATTATTATAAGTCATTTATGTATTAAAAAATTAATAATATTTCATTCAAAAAAATAGATTACTATATTAACCCCTATCATTTACTATATTACCCCTAATTGCTCCGTAGTTTAATATATTATCCTTAATTAATTATTATAAGTCATTTATATATTAGAATTAATAATAATTTTTTATTATATTGTCCCTAATTAATTATTATAAGTCAGCCACCTCTTTATTTACTATATTACCCCTATTATTTACTATATTACACCCTAATTGCTCCGTGATTTACTATATTATCCCTAATTAATTATTACAATTCATTTATATATTAGAATTAATAATATTTTTTTATTATGCTACCCCTAATTAATTATTATAAGTCATTTATATATTAGAATTAATAATATTTAAATGAAAAATAGATATTTATAATGTTTGTTTCAACTGCTTTAACTGTGATTTTACTGTATTATCCCTAATTAATTATTAAAAGTCATTTATGTATTAAAAAATTAATAATATTTAATTAAAAACCGATTACTATAATACCCCCTATCATTTACTATATTACCCCTAATTGCTCCGTTATTTACTATATTATCCCTAATTAATTATTATAAGTCATTTATATATTAGAATTAATAATATTTTTTATTATATTATCCCTAATTAATTATTACAAGTTATTTATATATTATAATTAATAATATTTAATTAAAAAATAGATGACATGTCTGCCTATATTACCCTTAATTACTCCATAATTTACCATATTACCCCTAATTAATTGTTATAAGACATTTATATATTAGAATTAATAATATTTTTTTTACTATATTACCCCTAATTAATTATTATAAGTCATTTGGTTTCAACCACTACGTCATTTACCATTTTACCCCTAATTGTTCCATGATTCACTATATTACCATATTAATTATTATAAGTCATTGATATATTAGAATTAATAAATTTTTTTATCATATTACCCCTAATTAATTATTATAAGTCATTTATATATTAGAATTAATAATATTTAATTAAAAATAGATATTTATGACGTTTGTTTCAGCTGCTTTAACCGTGATTTTACTGTATCATCCCTAATTAATTATTATAAAACATTTATTTATTAAAAAATTAATAATATTTAATTAAAAAATAGATGACATGTCTGCCTATATTGCCCCTAATTGCTCCATGATTTACTATATTATCCTTAATTATTTATTATAAGTCATTTATATTTTAGAATTAATAATATTTTTTTTACTATATTACCCTTAATTAATTATTATAAGTCATTTATATATTAGAATTAATAATATTTTTTTACTATATTACCCCTAATTAATAATTATATGTCATTTATATATTAGAATTAATAATATTTAATTAAATTAGTGTACATTTATGTTTATATCTCATCAATATTGTACTTTAGTGCTAAAATATATTTATAGTATTGGGCCTGTGCTGACACAGGCTATGCACCTCTAGTATTATTATAGATACTAGATATTAGGATAGGGTCAACATCCAAAAGTAGAGTAGAAATAGTAGCAACATCTAAAGCTAAATTGGAAATAAACACGTTTCCATAGCTAGCTAATTTATTTATGGAAGACTTTGAAATTAACCTAGTAACTAAGACTCCACTTCGATCTGCCTGTAGTAAGGAGATGACTTGAGGTGGCGGAGTTTGCAAAACAGTGACAGGGATTGATGGTGGAAGTTCAGCACCAAATTTACATAGTGAATCAGCTACCATATTAAGTTGGCGAAAAGTGTGGCGGAGTACCGGATTCCCCAGCTTCTTCAACAATGACCTGCACAATGTAATAGTTTCATCAACTAAGGGAGATTAGTTGAGGAGGTCAATAACATCAGTCAAGTCGATGTCAATCTCAATAGGATAAAGCTTATGAAGTAAAACTAGTTCAAGTCCCAATTTGAGTACCTGTAATTCAGCTGCTGCTGGGTGATTTGCTAGGTAACAACCTGTAAAACCTAACTGCCAATCTCCGTTGGAATTTTGAATTACGCCACCTATAACTCTTTTGAACATAGCTTTACGGAAGGATCCATCAATATTTAATTTAAGCCGACTAGTGGGAGGTTTTAACCATTTCAAGTGCAAAGTGATGGAGCAATTGTGAGACAGGTCAGTGCTCATGAGATGAACAAATTTGAGAACTTTATTCGTAACAATATCCATTTTTATGAGGGATTTATCATGGTGAAAAAATTATTATTTCGATTAATCCATAAGTGCCAGAGAGCAAAAGGGAAAAAAATATTCCAATAGTAAGGAAACAAAGCATTTAGGGGGAAATTCAACAACTGTAATGATTGCAATAGTGAACTTCAGTACTAAGATTAGTAATATTTAACCCAATATCTGACCAAAACTTTCTTGCCACATAACATTGCAAAAAGATATGTTTAGTAGACTCATTTGCGGAGTTACATACGAGACAAGAGGGATTATTGGAGATTCCCAAGCGATATAGGAAGAGTTTGGTGGGCAGTCGATCATACGAACACAACCACGACATGAATTTGAATTTATTTATCATGGAAAGTTTCTAGATCCAAGCGTAATCATACATGGAATGAGAAGTATTCCTGAGATCTTGGAGGATCATTTTTGTAGAGAAAGGGCCATTAGAAGTGGTTGCCCAATAAGGACGGTCTTTGATAAAGGTTGAGGTAATCAGTTTGAAGCCAAAGGACGAAGTGATGGAATCATTTGGAAAGACAAAAGAAAGTTTATCCCAATTCTATTCATTACCATCCCATAAGTCCGCAAGTTGATAAGTACTTTCCTTCCTAGTTAACAGACCTTGAATAAGACTATGGAGTGTATGGGAATGTGTCATCCAACGGTCAAACCAAAGATAAATATACCTACCAGTTCCAAGTTTCTAGGCAATGTTATTTGCACAAAGCGACTCATCCTTAAGGACATTGTTCTATATAAAGAATGATAAAAGGGTCCGATGAGGGCGGTTATATTTAACAGATAAGGTACGAGCCCAAAGGGAAGTGCAGTTAGTAAATAACCTCCAAGGTAGCCTGCTAGTAAGGACAGATTTTTAGTGTGAGCATCGACAAGACCAAGGCCACTCGAGTCAGTAGGCTGAGTTATCTTCTCCCAAGCTACATAGTGCATTTTTCGTTTTTCTAGTGTGGAGCCCTAGATAAAGTCCCTTTGAATTTTATCAATAGACTTGCAGGTATTCTTAGGAAGATAGAAGTATTGCATTGTGTAGGTCGGATGGCATTAAATACTGACTTAGCTAGCGTGCCCCAACCAATAGGAGTAAGGAATTTGGTTTTCTAGGAAGCCAGCTTACTACACATATTATATATAATAAATTGAAAATCTATGGGTTTAGGCTTAGAATGAAGGATTTGAAAGCCCAAATATTTACCAAAAGTGGAAGATGCCTTAATGTTGAATAGTTGGAGGACAAGTTTTTTTGTCTCCGGATCATAATGTCTAGAAAATATAGCTTTTGACTTTGCCACATTGATTTTTTGGCCCGAAAGTTGACAAAAGGTTGCTATACAGGCAGCCATACAATTAACGGAAGAAGGAGTAGCCCTAGATATGAGGGTTAAATCATCAGCGGAGAAGAGATGGGGAAATAGAGGGTCGTTCTTTAATATTTTAAGGGCATCCCATTAAAGAAGGTCGACTTGGTGATTTATATAATTCGATAGGAGTTCCATACATAAAATAAAAATGCACGGGGACATAGGATCACCCTGTCGGCTACCCCTAGAGGGGGAGAAAAAAGAGGTGTGGAAGCCATTAACAAGGATTGAAATACTACTGGTTGTGATACAACTCATAATTAGGGAAGTAATGTTTTTGGGAAACTTAAAGAAATGAAAGATTCCATACTCAAAGGACCATTCAAGGTGATCAAAGGCCTTTTCAAGGTCCAATTTTAGCATAAAAGAGCCTGCTTTGGCAGTGGTCTTATTTACATGGTTATAAATTTCCTGGACAAGGATAGCATTATCGCACGCTCTCCGACCTTTAAGAAAACGGGTTTGTTATGGCCTTATAAGATCCAGTAGAAAGGGTTTGATACGGTTTGCTATAATTTTCGTAACAACTTTATACATAGTATTACACAAACCAATGGGTCAAATTTTTTTTAAAAGGTTGGCGTTATTAAACTTCGGGATAAGATAAAGGTAGGTGGTATTTAGAGAATCTGGCATGGTTTGAGTGTGAAGATGCGATGACAGCATTCCAAAACACTTGGACGAACAATTTGCCAGTGGTGTTGGTAAAAATACGGGTGAAAACCGTCTGGACCTAGGGCTTTGAAGGGCTTGAACGAGAATATAGCATTATATATTTCATACTCTTGCAAAGGCCTATCCAGGAGGGAAAATCAACACGGTGGAAGCTACAGGTAGAATTTTTAATGTGGGTCCTATTGGTAGAGTTATAATCCGTGGTAAAACATGCTTGAAAATAATTTAGAGTATGGTGGATAATACGGTCATGAGAGGCAATCCAGTTATTGTTATCATCCTTGAAATAAGAAATTTGATTGGTACGATGACGATTTAAGACAGACATGTGGAAAAATTTTATATTAGCATCCCCGTCATTAAGCCAATTTATACGAGATATTAAATGCCAGTAATCCTCCTCAACTCGTAGGAGAGAATTATATCCTGGGAGAGGAAGGATTTTAAGTTTTGGAGGTAAGTACTATACGGGTAAGAGGGTGAGCGTTGGATGCCACCAAGATAGGCTAACAGAGTTTTTTTCTTACGAAAATAATCCCCAAAGGTGTTTTTACTCCAATCCATGGCTATTTCTCTAAAGTCATTAGTAGCTTCTAAAAAATCTTTGTGATGGCAACATGTTCTAACAATATTTTAAAAATCAGGATGTTTTATCCAATAAGTTTCCAATCTAAAGGGTTTTGGACCCCTACACCCAATATGCTTTGTAATGGATATAAAGAAGGGTGTATGATCGGAATGAGTTTTTGGTAAATGGATTACCTTAGAGTTAGGGTATAGCTCTAGCCACTTATCGTTGGAAAATACTCAATCCAACTGTTCTAATATAAAACCAACACCTTTATTCTTACGATAATGATTGGACCAAGTTAACAGCCACCCTTAAAACCTAAATCCAGTAAATTACAATTATTAAGGCATGACTACAGGAGATTTGCTCTAGAAACATTTATATGCCTACCACCCTATTTATCATGCTGACTTAAGATTTCATTAAAATCACTAGCTAATAACCACGGAGCATTAAGGGATGAGCTATAGTCTATTAAATTCTTCTAAAGTCTAGCTCTATTTAAACTATTAATGCTAGCATAAACAGTTGAAAAATAATAAAGAGATGAGTTCAGATGGACCTGAATCATAGCATGGATCTCCTGATCTATACGATTTTTAAGAGTTACTTGAAGAGCATGAGAGTACCACATTAGAACCAGTCCCCCCGAGTTACCAATGGCGGGGACTTCTATATAATCATCAAAGGCAAATTCATCCTTTAGAGGGTTATGATTTATCATCTTGGTTTCCAACAAAGCGACAAGACAGGGGTTATGATTACGGATAAGTTCCTTTTGAAATTGTCATTGTTAACTCCATGGGTATTCTAAATAATGAAACTTGTGTCTTGATCCATTGGATTAAGAGTGATGGTTGGGTTTTGGTCTGTCAAGGTATGTGGATGAGTGATCCGAAAAGGCCTCATCGTAGGTACCATGATCACCACCTATTTTGCTAGATCTTGATTCACTGCAGGTCGAAGCACAAAGGAGCACTTCAGCAGATTATTGGGATAATGGTGGACATGTTTCTTGTTCTCCAGTTTAGGGAACACCATAAGGGCCACGTATTTTAGTTTTAAAATTTCAATAAATGAAGTTCTGGATAATGGGATCCTTCTTACACTTTCGTGAAACATAGTGTGAGGTTGAGGCGGTGCCATAGGGGGTGGTGGCTGTAGAGTTGGCATGAAGTGGAAGTGGTCTGCTTGAATCGGTTGTGGAGACCAGGGAAAGAAGATTTAATTATTAGAGATCAGTTCTGGTGGAGTAAAGAAGGGCGTTTGAGCTATGTTGTTCATGTTGAGATAAGAGCTCAGATAGTGTGGTAGATTCCAAAGGCCTTGCATTGCTTGTAGAAACCTCGATAGTGTCGCTGGGGCTGCAGGATTCAATAATAGTTCATTGTTCACATGTGGTTGACAAAGTTTTCCAAGGCTATTCTCATCCCTTCGGTAACTAACTGGGCTAGTTGGCTCTCATTTTGGAGGAGAACCATCGACGGCACGCCATTAATTTGACTGGGGAATTTACATAAATTTGGGGGAAGTAAAGTATTGGAGCTTGAGTGTTGGACATTTGATTGTTCAGGTTGTGGTTGAGCAAAAAAATTTGAGGATAGTGTAGTGGCGAAATTTGCAGAGGTTGGTGAGATAGAATTTGGTATGATGACATCTGGGGAAAAGAGTAAATAGTGAGATGTAACAGAGGTGTTTGAGTGGGGTGGAGAAGGCAATAATTGTAAATCTTTATAGTGAGATATGTGAGGCATTTGATTTGCTGAAGAGGATGCAAGCAGAGATGGAGTGATTTCTTGGTAAGAAATCACCGCCACTTGGCCAATAGCAGCTTCCAAGTATGGTTTTATGCTAGAGAGAGAGCTGGCAATATCCGCAAGATTTGCATGGGAAGAGTGGTTTTGCAATAAGAATTCTTTAGGAGGCCTAGGTTGATTTAATGTAGGGGTTTATAGGGTAGGTTTATTAGTAATATGGTGCTCCTTAGTAGGGTTATTACCCAAATGGGTGGTCTTAGGTGTAGAATTATTAGAACTTGAGGGACTATTAAGCGAAAGTTGCTGGATACTAACAATATCCGATGTAGGGGTGAAGGAATTATGATTTGATAACGAATTAAGTTTATTACTAGTTAACATATTATTATGGAAATTATTGTTAATGGTACTTGGAGGGGACTTAGAATTAACCAAAGGTTCCTTAGAGATATTTGTGTTAGCAATAACAGAAAAAGAGTTATTATTGGAAAAGGAATTACTTGAACGTTGATTGGCTGTAGGTTGAGAAGATGACGTACTAACCTTTTCTGGTACTTTTGTACCTGTGGGATGTTTCTTTTTCTTTGGAAATTGCACTGTTTTCCACTCTTGCATGGTTAACTTTTAGTTTATTATCTTTTCTGTAAAGTTTGAAACTTTCTTAATGTGCTCTATGGTGGATGTTTTAACAGAGCAATCTTTGTTGGGAGTTTTGAAAAGGCACTCCTTGATGGTGTGGCCTAAATGACCACAATTCTTGCATAACAAACCTTTAGCTTCATATATAATTTGTTGTCTGTGGCACCCAATCTGAATCCAGTTCGACACAGAGATATTAAAAGGAATTTGGATGCAGAGCCTGGCATATCTTTCTCTTAGAGTTGAGCTTATACATGCATCAATTTTTAATAGTGTGCCGATGAAATTTCCTACTTTTTCTAGGAGTATACTATCATAATACTCCGTAGGTAAATGGGGAAGACGAATCCATATAGCCGAAGAGTTTAGAGTAACTTGAGTAGGAATAAAATTTGGCTTTCATCGTTGAATAGACAAATAATGTCCATAGACGAACCGTGGTCCATTACTTAAGACAAAGTTCATCTCTTCAACAGATTTGAATTTAAGAGTGTAACAATCTGACCCTAAATCGATTAAGGAAACTGGTACTAAATTTGGCCATAGCTGGTGTAGTTTGGTGCGTATGGCCTGGTGTGCAATACGTGCACCGACTACTTTAATGATTAGGGAATATTTCCAAGGTGCATGTAACCTTTTCTTGTCCTCTAGAGTAAGCAGTATTGTTTTTATACTATCGAGAGATGCAATATTGCAGGCTTCCAGCATATTAGTCATCTTTTTACTTGAACTTAGAGTGGCAGGGCATTGCTCCATATCCACGTCAATGATATTTTCAGAGGCCAAAAATTTTGCTTTATAATTTAGCCCTGATATCTGATTCGAAGGTTTTGGGGGATTTTCGTGAGGAGGTGGAAGACTGGAGTCCTCGTCCTCCATTGAACAATGATCAAGGTTGTTATATATATATATATATATATAATATCTGCAATCTATATCTATAATCTATAATTTATTAAAAGTGTAAAAGTGTGGACCGCTTTAGAAATATTATTTGAACTTTTTGCCGTTAATTATATTTATGCTAAAACCTTTGCTTATTAGAAGTCATCAAAATTTCACTATTTTTTTCCTAATTTAAGAGTTGAAAATTAATTAAATATATTTATGGTAAAACCTTTCCTTATTAGAAATCATCAAAATTAATGACAACTAATACTTTTTTCATTAATTTAAAAATTCTAAATCATCTAAATTTGATTTTAAGAAAATTTGAAAAATCTAGAAATAAATATAAAATCGTTAGAATAAGAAAAATTTAAGAAGTACCAAATTTTTAAAAGTTTTAAGTACCTAATAAAAATATAATCAGTGATTTTGTAATGATTTGACTTTCAAAATAAGGAAAGATTTTAAAAATTAAAAAAAATTATAACACAAATATGATTCAAATTAATGTGTTTCTCTTAGCTTGTGGCAACAAGGGAAAGAGGTCTATATAGCAAATGAAAAAATGATAAGTCATCAACTATTTGAAACTTCTGGTGGTAATATATATATACATATATATATATATATATATATATATATATTTTATGTTTATATTATTATATTAAAGTGTAAAAAATATTTTAAAAGTGGTTTGAATTTTTACACTTTATTAAAAAATCTTTGCAATAGATAAAATTATTTAATTTTAAATAATTAAACGTTACACGTGCGGTTAAGCTATATATATATATATATATATTCATCTCTAAAATAGCTTGCCCAATATCCTGGTAGCTTTTGATAATATTTTTCAGTATATGGAGTCATATTTTTACTACTATCATATAGCTGGTAGTAGTATGTCTCAAACTCGCAAGTATATTCTTGAATATACTTCATCTTATAAATTTAAAGTTTTTCTAGCCATTCTGCAGCAAGTAATCTTTGCTTTTCTTTTCCTTTAGAAATATCTCCTTGGCTTCCTAGGTCGAATCCTATATATCTCACTATGTGATCTATTCCTGCTCTAGTTGATTCTTTAAATTTTTCTATGACTTCGATTTTGAATACTTGGACTCCTACTTGCTCTTATTAATTTAAGATTAAGGATTTCTTGTATCTGAATTTTAAATTCAATTTTATTTTCTTCGTTATAAAGCATTGGTTTAACTCTTATGATGATACTAGGATCTTATATATATATATATATATATATATATATATATATATATATATTAATGTCAAAATTAGAAACTCCAAGGTTAGTTTTTTCCTATAAATGATTTTTCCTTCATAGTAATTAATTTACCAAGAAACATCTCAAGAGAAATAATAATCACTCTCTCTTCTCTCTATTTTCTTCTTCTTTGCTTTATATTTCATAATACGTTATCAACACGGAACTCTGTCAAATAAGGTAAAATTATAAATCAAAAGGCAATTTCAAAGTTAGTAATTCCTTATGTTATTTGTCTTTTGCTACTAATGATATGATTATTGTTGAATTTGAGAAAAAATAATTGGTTTGGAACCACTTAAGCTTTTATTTGTTCATGAAGAACAATATTGTTAAAAGATATGATGATAAATTTAAGTCTCATATTATTAAGAGGGTAAGATATTGGGTTAAAAGTTCCAATGCACCATGATGAGAAGATTTTCGATTCAAGTCCTATCGAGTTATAGCCTAAGACGTTTTTATATGGATAAGATATTGAATTTTGATCTCAATATACCCTATTGGTGATATTATGATGTCTAAGGTAAAACAATGGGTTTGTTTAGTGAAAAGTCATGAAATATGTCTCATTGATATGCTCTATTCCATGAAGTGAATATGGTAGCAATATATGATAAATCTGAAAGTTGACAACTTACTTTATTCTTGAAAGAAATGTGGTAGCAATGCGTAATATGTCTAAAAGAAGACAAATGATTGAATGCATGGATATAAGTGTGGAGAGACAATATGATAATAATCATCAAAAGTGATAATATTTTCACACGCTTATTATGATTATAAGATATATTAGAGAAAAATTCTCTATATTATATGCACACCTTGATTGACTCTTGAATTAGTAATATTTTGAAAGAGGTTATAAGTTATCATAATTTTATAGGCTTAAGACATGATTATATTTCATTCCTGGGAATGAGAATTTTGATTGTTATAAGCACATATCCATTTCTTAGGGTGAATGTGATAATATTTAGTAAAGCTTATAAATACAAACATGCACTTGATTGTGATGGTATAGCAACTCACCTCCGAAAGAGGCTGAATAATTGAGAAAATTATTTTAAAATTTATTTCTAAAGTAGTAAATCTAAAATTTATTCATGTAACAGTAAATCTAAAATTTACTAAAGTACAAGGTACATGTCATGGTTAACTTAGAGTTTACTTGTACAAACAAGTTCATACGTTGACATGAACGATTATGGCATCCCGAAGATATGCATACTGAGTATTGGACATATAGTGAAGAATTAGAAGATTCTTCAAGAATTATTCATGTTGTTTGTTCTCATGATAAGTTGGTTAGACCAACTAATGTTAGGATTAAATCTCTTAAATCTGAAAAGTATAAAAGGTGAATATAGGCTCGTTCACCCATCATGTGATCGATTAAGATGCATTGAAATAAGATGATCACATGTACATTATTATCAACCTGCAACTTTACATTCATAAAGCTGCTTGCTCAATAAAACTAAGTTAAGAGCATAATTTTCAGATTATGTAATCAAGACAATTCATCTTGATAATGTTAATTTGGCATAGAATGTCTTCGATATATAGCTTAACTATTTCTAATGAAAACAAAGCTTCATGTATTGGTTTGAAATATGAAATATTATATACAAAAGTACTTGTATGCATCAAATCAATAAATTATGATTAATTACCTCTCAAAGTTGGTTCTGAGTCAGGAACCACACGTTGTCTATCTAATAATTTTGATGTGTGGTATACGATTAATGAATATACCATAATTCACAAAGATGGATTCCTCAAAGAATATGGAGGATGCATGTTACTTTGCCTAAAGAAGATTATCAGCAGCTGTGAAATATGTTAGGAATTAACATCAGATCCTCATTCAAAAAATAATTCAAGTCAAACACCAGAAGTATTTGTTGACTCAAATTTAATCTCATATTTAAGCTGCTAGTGCTCCAATTTATTTCCCTAAAGGAAAAAGTCTACACATACGTAAAGCGTGGTAGAACAATTGGTTTTAAATGAAATAATCCTTGAAAAGAATAAGGAACAAATAATCATAATAAGAAGGCAATGTGCTCTTGAAGAGCCTATGACATAACACTTCATGAAATCTTATGAAAGGTCAGGTACCTGAAAATAATAAAGTGATGAAATCTCAAAAATATTATATCACACTGTGAACCGATACAAAATTAAATATGATCATCTTTGATACAATATTGGCGCAATATTGTAAAAGATTATGATGGTCTGAATTCTACTTTTATTTAAGCATGCTGGAGTAGAAATATTTATTAAGTGACTTGAAAGGGCGCGATAAGTGTAAAACTTATTTGACTCGCAGTCTAGACACTTGAAGATGTCACACATGAAATGCTAAATATTGTCACTTGACAAAATTTATATGAAAACTTTTAAGGATTCAAAATGTTTGAAGCATATAAAAGTTTCTGGAAAACTTATCTGTAATTCTTATATTGTATAAATTTATAACTTGAAAATTATTAAAACTCTTGTAGAGTTTTCAAAAATAATAGATTATTTGCTGAAATGAGAAATATACCAAAATGGATTGGTTATATATCTTAGTGTAATAGATGTATTGATGTATCTTATAAATACTTCAAGATCCGATATAGCCTTTTCGATCAGTTTATTAGCAAGGTATAGTTCTGCTCCTAGTAGGAGACATCAAAATCGGATCAAATACATAAGCTTATGTTTTTCTAGAAATTGTAGTCCCGATCTTGTTGGTTATGTTGATGTTGGGTACTTATCTGACTCATATAAAGCTTGATCTCAAATAAGCTATGTGTTCATATGTGGGGCTACTGTCATATCTTGAAGATATACAAAACAATCTATCGTAGCTATTTCGTCGAACCATGTTGAGATAATTGCTATTCACGAAGCAAGCCAAGAGTGTGTGTGGTTGAGATCCATGATACATCTCATTCACGAAAAATATAGTTTAAAATGTGACAAAGTACCTATGATTTTTTATGAGGATAATGCAACATGCACAACACAACTTAATGGAGGACTCAAGGAGATAGAACGAAGCACATTTCGCCAAATTTTTTTAGACACACGAGCTATAGAAGAATGGTGATATTAACGTGCAACAGATTCATTTAAGTGACAATGTGGCTGATTTATTCACCAAGTCTCCTCCAATTGCAACTTTCAAGAAGAAATTGCATAAGATCAGGATGCAAAGGTTCAAAGATGTTCTCATTAGGGGGAGTTAATATGCATCGTACTCTTTTTTCCTTACAATGTTTTGTCCAACTGGGTTTTGCTTGTAAGGTTTTTAATGAGGTAGTCTATATGTGTATTATTAGAGATGTGTACTCCTTTTTTCCTTCACTAGATTTTTTTTCACTGATTTTTTCTAGTAAGGTTTAACGAGACACATTATCTATCAATTAGACATTCAAGGAAGAGTGTTATAAATATATTATCATATATAGTGAATGCCTACTTTAACATATATTGTAAAATTTACTTTACCATATATAATGAATGTTTATTTATGGAAAAGTTAGAAACCTCAAGGTTTGTTTTTCCCTATAAATAAATAGGTTTTCCTTCATTGTAATTAATCTATTAAGAAACTTTTCAAGAGAAATAATAATCACTTCTCTCTCTATTTTTCTTCTTCATTGCCTTATATTTCATAACTAATGCTGAAGTCTTAATTATTGAGTGTTGGCGATTATTTTTAGATCAAAAGGATAATTGAATTGGCTTATTCTTAAGTGTTTTGGGATTTTAAGCATTTTTTTAATCTTAGTAATGTTTGGCAAAGCTAAAATGCGTTTCTAAGTACTTACTTTTTAGTCAAAAAGGTATAAAAATAAGCTATAAGCTAAAAGTAGGGTCTCCCAACTTATGACTTTTAACTTTTAACTTATAAGCTACTTTTTAAAAGATCATCCAAACAACCTCTAAAGATTAAGAAAATAAATTTCATAGCTTCAAGTTTTGAGATTTACATTTTGATTCATCTATATAAAACCCTAAAACAAAAAATACAGAAAAAAACTCACACTTTTTTTTCTTTTTTCTCTCTCTTCTCTTTCGTTGTTGCTATTATTGTTGTTGTTATTACTTTTCTTCTTCATCATCCTCTTCTTCATCTTCATCATCTTCCGATGCTACTTGTTATTACATTATTGATGTTGTTGTTGTTGCCACTACTATTGCTATTGGACTAAATTTTTGGAGCCAATTTTATTCGTATATCAGTGGGCATTACTTATAGGTGATTTTGGTAAGTAAAATTAATGATTTTTAGTTTAATTTCTCATTTGGTATATTAGTTGTTTTTTAAACAATTTTCACTAGCATATCCAACGGTTGTTGTGTATGAATATAATAGTTGTTGGATTATTTCCACTACTATCAAAGTATTTCTAACATATGGGTCATCTGTTATAACGAATGACTTATCTGTTTGATTGGGTTGTTGGTTTTGAACATGCACCCAACAGATGACTTATCTACTGCAACAGATGACCTATGTGTTGGGACAATAATAATGCATATAGTTTTGTTGTTGTACATAGCCAATCAACTTTACTATTCTATCATTATTAATATTTTCAATAAATTTTTTTAGGTACCACTAATGGAGGACTCAATAGCAATTGGTGTTGATTGTCATAGCGATGTTGTCATGAAAAAATAATATCAAAGTACATTAATTTGGAGAGAGAAATACCTCTTCTATATATTGACCCAAGCAAATCGGAAAGAAGACAAATGGAGAGTGATCAATTGACTAATTTGATGTGAAATATTCCATGTTAAATCTTGATTAGGAATAAATAAATTTATTTAACTATGATTATCTTTAAATTTATAAGTTCAATTGTAATCTCAATGAATTACATAGTAATTACATAATTAACTAACGGCATAACCTGTTGCAACAAATGTCTACATCTGTTTGATAATTTTAAACATATCGGTCATCTGTTGCAATAGATATCTATCTCTTTGATAATTTTCAATAGATGAGTCATCTGTTACAACAGGTTAGTCATCTATTGCAACACATGCCTGTATCTATTTACTAATTTCATGCCTCTTGAAGGCCTGTTTTGATCTCTTCCAACAGATGACCCATCTGTTGCAATAGATGAGTCATATGTTAGAAAAATTAAACCTCTTGAAGAAATATTTTGATTTCTTCTAAGAGGTTAGCCATCTGTTGCAATAGATGGGTCATGTGTAGGAAGAAATCAAACAACAAACAAGACTTATTTTGATTTATTCCAATAGGTTAGCCATCTGTTGCAATAGATGGGTCATCTGTTGCAATAGATGGGTCATCTCTTGCAGTAGATGGGTCATCTGTTAGAAAAAATAAACAACTATCAAGACTTGTTTTGATTTTTTCTAACAGGTTAGTCATTTGTTTTAACAGATAGGTCATTTGTTGGAAGAAATCAAGCAGTTAGCAAGACCTGTTTTGATTTCTTCCAAAAGATTAGTCATTTATTACAACAGATGTCTATATCTATTTGATAATTTTCAACAAATGAATCATCTGTTGCAACAGGTTAGTCATTTATTGCAACATATGTCTATATCTGTTTGACTAATTTGATGTAAAATGATTCAGATTAAACCGTTATTAGGAAATAGTTCTGTTGTTTGGTTTAGCTATGGACTTGATAATTTTAACTCATTATTGGTAATGTATGTTATTTATTATATAAAATATGTTCTTATTTATGGTCTAACAATTAATTTATGCATCAATAAAAAAAGGTAACAATAAATTAAATAAATACAACGGATCATAAAAATATTTTCAATAGATGAGACATCTGTTGCAGTTAGGGGTCGCAAACGGGCGGATTGGATTGAATTTGGACGGGTTAAATATGGATCGAGCAAAAATGGTTTAGATTGCAATCCGCCCATATAAATATTATTTTGTCAAATATGGATTAGGTAAAAATGGTTTCAACCCACTTTAACTCCTAAGTAAAAAACTTAAAACTTCTATATCATATAAACTTGAGTTTTTTTCTATTTCTTTTTTTTTTTTAGTTTTTTCTTTTTCTTTTTTTTGTCTCTCTTCTATATGTAGCCTCTAGTTTTCTTTTTTTTTTTGTTTTTTTCTTTTTTTGTCATTTTTTCCTCTTCTATCTCTACCCTCTGCCCTTTGTTTCTCTTTCTTTTTTCTTTTTTTTCCTTTTCCTTTTTAGTCTTTTTTTTGTTTTTACTTCTTTCTCATTTTTTTTCTTTTTTGATTGTATTTTATGTTTTATATTTTTTTATTTTCGAAGAACGTGGTTAAGTCGAGTACAAATTATGGATGATGACTAAAATATCATAACCACTCAGTATATTTGTTTTCACCATTATCTCTTTTCTTTTCTCCTTTTTCATTATTTTTTCTTTTTGATTTTTTTTTTGTATTTTTTTCTTCAATTCTTTCTCTACGATTTTTCTCTCTTCCATCTCTAACTTTTACCTCTCTTTCTACTTTTTTTTTTGGTTTCCTTCTTTTCTTTATGATAACGAAAATACCATAAGCGCATATTGATTTATATTCGCCCAATATTTATAATTCGAGAGCTATGTGGATCCTCAACCATATATATTTTTGTCTCAAGAAAATACAATTAATTCATATACTTTTTTTGGTTTTTCATCCGGTGTTCGATGCCTACATTGGAGCCCTAACTAATCCGGATCGGGCGTTGCAGGGCCCATTAAGGTGGCAGCACTCCCAACAGAGTTTTCTCCATAACCAGGGTCGTACAGTCGACCTCTGGTTAAGGGTGGAGTAGGCCCATCCACTGCATCACAACCCATGTTGATTTCAATTCATATACTTATTCGTATATAAATACAAATGATAATTTGCACATATTGACAACTAAACTATTCAAATACAAGTAATAAATTTATTTGAATATATAGTATGATACAAATAAATTTAAAGTAAAAAGATATAAAATTCAATGACAAAAAAAAATGACGAAAAGAATATAAAAAAAATAAGAAAAATGACAAAAATGACAAACCAAGAATGAAAAAGAGAGAAACGAAAATACAAAAAAAAATGTAAAGAAAAAAATTGAAAAAGAAGAAAGAAAAAAGTGTAAGAAACGAGTAAAAAATAAGTGGAAAAAATGAAAAAGAAAAAAAGTAAATTAAAGGAAAAAAGAAAGAAAAAAATAGTAAATTAAAGGAAAAAAGAAAGACAAAAAAAAAAAGAAAGAGAAATAAAAGATAGAAAAAAATAATAATAAAAGAGTGAGACTATGGATTATATTTAATTGATAAAAGATGTTATGAATTATATAGGCTAAATGGGATAATTATAAGCTTATATTTATTAACCCATGTAGGTCTCAAGCGAATACGAATGATGAAATAAGAATGAGAAAGGGGAAAGCGAAAAAAAAAAATACAAAGAAAAAAAGAAATAAAAATAAAAAAATAAAAAAATAGATGAAAAATGAGAAAGAAAAAAAGAAATTATAAGTAATGAGTAAAAAAATGAAAAAGAAAAAAAGTAAATTAAAGAAAAAAAGAAAGAAAAAAAAAGAAGAAAAGAAACTAGAAAAGAAAAAAAACTGAAACTTTAAGTATAGGTGGGTGATCTCTGTGTTTGAATGGGTACCCATATTTTATCCATTTTGTCCATATTTGTATGAGCTTTTAAAATGAGTTGAAGTCTATATTTACCCATTTGAAATATGAGTGATCCAATTCACTAAATATGAGTTAAATAGACCCTTTTCACAAATATGGGCTCCCTAGTTGCAGTAGGTTGCTCATCTGTTGGAAGAAATCAATAGTTTTTACTACTAGATTAAGTTCTTCCAACAGATGACCCATCTATTGCAATAGATGGATCATCTGTTGGAAGAAATCAAACCTCTTGAAAACTTATTTTCATCTTTTCCAACAGATGGGTAGCAACAGATGAGTCATTTGTTAGATAGAAATTAAACCTCTTGAAAACCAGTCATCACTCAGTGAAATCGAGCACATGTAAATACCAACAATAAACAGTCATTCATTCACCATAATACTAGAGATAGATACATGCAGTCATTCACATACATAAAAATAAGGCACAAAGCCATTAATAAAGTATGCCCGGAAGGAGACATTACATTTATGTGAATAAAAGCTATGACTATATGCTTTATCTGCCAAAAAACTTCACAAAAAACGAGGAGTATGGGGTTTTAGAGTGACTGGGGCTACGAAGATCAAGAATCCTGTAGTAGAAATAATCACATCTACTAGTAGCTGAAATAAGGAGAAGGAACACTTCTTGAAAATGAGAACACTTTTTAAAAATGGAAAAGGTGATGCTGGGTATCATCTTATCTTACATAGCATAAATCTTTATAGGTATAGAGTGTTGCAACAGTCCCTTGAGGATAAAACCCAACCACCTAAAATAAAGATGAACATCTTAGAGGTGTAAATAACAAGAAGGAGGAAAACTAAGCTTGAATACTTTCTAGTGTGAGTGTGAGTGAAGATGATAGATTGACCATGTGCATGAATGACATTGGAACAAGATAAATGCTGAAACAAAAGAGATATCGAATAGTATCAAAGCGCAGCTACCATACGAATATCTTTCAACTCAAGCTCAGGCAAAATGGCCGAGAAGGGAGAGAAAGAGAAATGAGAAGTGAGTACTCAGCAAACAAACAAGGGGATAATTTTTGTAAAGTTGCTTGGATATGTTTGAGTTCTCCTTAAATGTTTAAGTTTCCCTGGGAGTTGACTAGGTTTGGTTTTTGGGCCTGTTTTTTTTTAAATCTTTTTATTTGATTTTGTTGTAAGAGTCCTTCTTGGATTGAAAATTGCGTAAAAAAGGATCCTTTCCAATAGATGATACATATATTGTAACAATGACTCATTTGTTGGAAGAAATAAAAACAGTTCTTGCTACTGGATTGAGTTCTATCAATAGATGACCCATCTATTACAACAGATGGATCGTCTGTAACAAGTAGGTCATCTTTAATCGATGGGTCATCTATTAGAAGAAATCAAACCTCTTGAAGACCCATTGTCACGACTTAAACCATGGCCTGACCGTGACGGGTATCTCAAGTCCCGTGTGGATTGGAGATCATGTCCTTCACCTAATCTAACCAACATATCAACCACAAGTTTTGAATAAATCCCGATCATATAACAAGATAGAGCAAAATAAGTCTAACAATACCTCAAGAGCGTCTAACCATTCATCACCACAACACACTAATCTAACACACCCAAGTCCATAATAATTCACAAAACCTCTACAATCTAAAGTCAATAAACCGTCGGGACAGGCCCCCGACAATAGCAAAAATCCAAGTCTAACAAAGTCTATAACATAGAGTAAAAAGGCCATGAAATAAATGCCTTACGAACTATGAAGCTCACCACTTCAATGTCAACTCATGAGCCACTCGAACACTTGGTCACTGTGCAGGAAAAAAAGAAGAAGTTTTGATCCCTGTATCGCGTGGGGATATAACATTCAAAGATAGTTAGCAGTTGGAATGCTAGCATGTAACTCAAGGATAGAGGAATAAAATAATGCCATCATTGAAACCAAGTAAAATTATCAAATACAATCACATGTATACATATATATATATATGTATATATCATGTCGGGATAAGGAACAACACTTAGCATAAACTTTGAAAACATTAACTTGGGCTGTGTAGCATAACCTTAATGAAATAAGGCATCCATAGGCTATATGGGTCCAGCTCTCCACTAGCTGGAAGGGCCTAGTACGTGTAGCCGTACGAACCAGAGAATATCCCTATTTGTATATGCCATTATGGGGGACTCAAACCTCCCAGCACAATCAAGGTGATATAGCACCAATGTATACAATATGGGGGACTCGAACCTCTCACTCATATATCCATTTGGGGGACTCGAACCTCTCACTCATATATCCATTTGGGGGACTCGAACCTTTCGGTCATATAAACACCTGCACTAGCTAGCACAATTTTCAGTGTTAGTCCTTCGAACTCCACTTCACGGCTTGACTACATATCCCGCTTTAAAACCTTATTTAAAACATCATTTACACATACACACAACCATTAGTCTACTTACTTACCTAAGGCATCCCGTTGGTATCTTCATACCAACCCCACTTGCAAGCGTACAACATTCCATAACCACTATCATTCAATATTTGGGGCTCACATCCATAGTCTATACAAAGACCTCAATTCAATTCAATATTTAAAGACTCGAACCCATATAGCAAATTAAATCACCAAGGTTATAATTCAAAACCATTTGTGACCCACAAGGTCTTCATAAAACAATTTTCCAACTATTTAAATTATTAGGTCAATGCCTTAGTTCAAATCACAGTTCAATTCAATTTATGGTCACCAAAACCTTCACAAAATCATCCATCCTTCATTAACATTCTTATACCAGGCATTAGTTTAAAACATAATTCATCATGTGACAAGATCCTTCTTATGGAGATTTTCACAGTCAGGTTGAGGGCATTCTATTATCAAGCCATTATTCAAGTCAAAAACTATCAAGTTAGGGTTAATCATGACTCCTTAGTTTAAATCATAATTCTAAGCACCTATATGTACAAAACCATTATTAAATCACGCATACACACAAGTTAAGACATGAGAGAACAATGCTCAACAATATCCATTCCCTCAACCATGGATTTTAAAACCATCATGATTCAAGAACAATTTTTAAAACATATGATTTTAATGAACTAACAATGAAGGAAGAGTCACATGCCTGAATTATGAAGATTCATGAAGAGATTTTGATCTTTAAGTCTCTAGGTGACCACCTTGATGAAACCCTAGCCTAATCTCCTTGAGAGCTTTTTAGAGAGTTTTGAGAGTGTTTTTTATCTTCTTAAGTGAAGAATAAGGGGCCAAATAGTGTTATAAGACATGGGTTATTAAGGGCTTGGGGTGGGAAATATCTAAAATACCCTCAGCTTAAAAGTTGTAAGAGACTCGTAAGAGGGTACAGTTGTACCCTTCCACTCGTACCCACATCATACGAGTGATACCTTCTACTCGTACCTAGATCAGAATGTTAGACACCACATTCTGTCCAATATATGACGTCTTGGCCTAAATCATACCCTATCATATGACTAGTACCTTACAAGTTGTACCCTAAGTAGAATGACAAGGCTAGACACTGAACAACATACGATTTGACACTATATTTCTCGTATCATATGCACACGACTTATATGGAGTCTTCTCATACCAAGAACAGAACTTGGCCAGTGTGACACTGTCCAATATACGACTAGGGCCCTAGACCATACCCACACCATACTAGTGGTATGGTGTAATTCGTATAATGCATAAAAAGTTTAAGATAGAAAATTTTGTAAGGGCCAAAGTTTGGGGTGTTTCAGTCTCTCCCACTTAGGATCATTCGTCCTCAAATGATAGGACGAGGCACTACAAGCACGATTAAACCCCAGACATTTTTATTCTTACCTTTAAGATTGAAAATAAACACCAAGATATTCATAATCCATCATCTACAAAGGTATATAAAACAAAGATGTCAAGAACTAACATATACCTCAAGCACGATTTTCCCAAATCAGAAATAGGATGGATACTTGGACTTCATGTCCTCCTCGACTTCCTATATAGCTTTCTCGAACTTTTGGTTCTGCCATAGAATTTTCACCGAAGCTACATCTTTCATTCACAACCGACGAACTTGCCGATCCAAGATCCTTACCGGGACCTCCTCATAGGACAAGAATCTGAAATACCAATGTCCTCCAAAGGGACAAACAACGAAGGATCACCCACATATTTCCCCAACTTGGACAAATGAAATACCGAATGAATAGAACTCATGCTAGAGGACGATTCCAACTCATATGCAACATTACCAACCCTTCTCAAAACCACATACGGAACAACATACCAGGGACTAAGCTTTTCCTTCTTCCCAAACTGCATTACTTCCTTTATGGGAGATACTTTCAAGAAGACCCAATCTCCAGCCTCAAACTCTAAATCCCTTTGCCTCACGTCCGCATAGGACTTTTGGTGACTTTGGGCGATCTTAAGCCTAACCCAAATTACCTTCACCTTATCTATGGCTTGGTTAAACAAATCCAAGGCAAATATTTCCGCTTCACCAACCTCGAACCACCCAATAGGAGATCTACACCTCCTACCATACAATGCCTTAAACGAGGCCATACCAATGCTAAAATGGTAACTATTGTTATAAGAAAATTCAATCAAAGGAAAATGGTCAAACCAACTACAACGATAATCAATCACACAGGCTCGCAACACATCCTACAAAGTTTGAATGGTCCTTTCGGCTTGCCCATCCGATTGTGGGTGAAAATCCGTACTAAGACTTACTTTAATCCCCAAACCATGCTGAAATAAGTGCCAAAAATACGATTAAAATTGAGTACCACAATCCAAAATAATCAAGACAGGTGCACCATGCAATTTTACAATTTCTTAAAGGTACAACTTTACATAATCCTCGACAGAATAGGTAGTCCTCATAGGCAAGAAGTGAGCGGACTTAGTCATCCTATCCACAATGACCCAAATTGATTCACACTGATTTTGCGACCACAGAAGGCCGATAACGAAATCCATATTAATTATCTCCCATTTCTACTACGGTAATTTAATCTCTTGGAGTAGCCACTGGGTTTTAAGTGCTCCATCTTCACTTGCTGACATACCATACACTTAGCTACAAATTCGGCTACATCTTATTTCATGTCATTGCACTAATACATCTCTTTGAGATTATGATACATCTTTGTTAAATCGGGATGAACCTTATACCGTGAATCATGGGCCTCAGCCAAAATCCTATCTCGCAACCCATCCACATCCAGAACACACAACCTCCTTTGATACCTTAGGATACCATCTTCACTAATCTCAAAAGCCATCACCTTTTTCTTACCCACATCATCATTGATCTTTATCAAAAGAGGATTTAACACTTGTTGCTTCTTTATTCCTAAACCAAGAGATGACTGCGCTACCTGTTGCACTATCACACCACCATCATCGGAGTCTAAGAGACGAACTTCAATATTAGCTAAATGGTAAATATCCTTCACCAATTCTCGTTTATCCTTATCTATATGCGACAAGCTACCCATAGATAACTTGCTAAGAGCATCAACAACCACGTTAGATTTACCTGGATAGTAGTAAAGACTCATATCATAGTCCTTCTGTAACTCAATCCACCTCCTTTACCTTAGATTAAGCTCTTTCTGAGTGAATACATACTATAGGATCTTATGATCAGAAAACATATCAATATGGACCCCATACAAATAGTGCCGCCAAATTTTTAACGCGAACACCATGGCTAACAACTCTAAGTCATGAGTCAGATAGTTATTCTCATGAACCTTCAACTGTTTAGAGGCATAAGCAACCACCTTATTATGTTGCATCAAGACACAACCCAAACCAACTCGAGACGCATCAGAATAAACCATAAATCCTTCTGTACCCTCAGGTAGAGTCAAGACTGGAGCTGAAGCCAACTTATCATTTAGCTTTTCAAATCTACCCTCGCAAGCATCAGACCCCATGAACTTTACTTTCTTACGAGTCAATTTGGTAAATGAAGTAGTAATAGATGAAAAACTTTCGATGAACCATCTATAATACACAACCAAACCCAAGAAAATTTGAATATCGATTGGAGTCATGGAACTAGGCCACTTCATAACCATAACAACCATCTAAGGATCCACCATAATCCCCTCACTAGACACAACATAACCCAAAAAAGTTACGACATTCAACCAGAATTCACATTTAGAGAACTTAGCATACAACTGTTGATCTTTTAAGGCCTACACCACAAAGCGAAGGAGATCTGTATGATCCTCCTCATTCTTAGAGTACACTAAGATATCATCAATGAAGATAATGATGAACAAATCCAGAAAATGATGAAAGACCATATTTATCAAATCTATGAATGTCGCGGGGGCATTGGTCAACCCAAAAAACATGACTAAGAACTCAAATTGCCCATATCGAGTATGGAAAGCTGTCTTAGTATCCACATTCATACTATTTAACTATTGATACCCTAATCAAAGATTGATCTTAGAAAAGAATTTGACACCTTGAAACTGATCAAAGAGATCATCTATTCTTGGAAGAGAATACTTATTTTTCATCATTACCTTATTTAATTGGCGATAATCAGTACACATCTGAAAGGAACCATCCTTCTCTCATGATGTGGTATGGAAATACGATACTTTCAATGCTTAAAACCATAAATTTATGCATGAACTTAGGGTATTCTATTGGATATAATGTACTTTCATGTAAATTACAGGTTAAACAGGTCTATGACAGAATTTGAACAAAAAAAAGAAAAAGACTAATTATGATCAGTATATGAGTTAGAAGTCATAACAAATCGATACGACTCATATACTAAATCTTAAGAAGAACAAAACCAAAAGTCAGACTGAAAAGCCAAGTTTGAGAAAGATACGACTCAAGTACCCAGTCCTAATCCAGGGTACGAGTTGTATGAGGAAGTCGTGAGCATAACAAAACCTGAGCTACTATCCAAGAGTTGAAGTATCAAAGCTATATATGTCAGAAGTCTGAGTATGACTCATATAGGGATGTTGTATACAAACCAGTATTTAATACCCGAAAAGACTAAAGTCCCAGGCGGATACGAATAAAGGACATGAGTCGTACACTAAGGTACGACATATAAGCTGAAGTCGTATGCTGAATAGAGAGTTGAAGCCTTAGAAAGGTTAGACACTGGAAAAGATACGATAAGGTAGGGTACGACTCATAAGCTAAGGATACGAGTGAAGATCGAGTCATACCGACTGCCGACTTAACTTTACCTTTCCTATTTTTAGTAGGATTTTTATGTTATTTTGAGATACTATAAATACCCTAGTATTTGTATTTTATTAGGTTACGCATTGTAACATTTGTTTATGCACTATTACATATTATTACCTACTTTTACAGTTCTTGAGATTTTAGGGTTTTATTTAATTAAAGACTTTGGAGTTTATTCATTTTATTCTTGTCCAACTGATTTTATGTGTTCTTCTTTTATAACCATGGTTTCTTGCACAAAAATGAGCAGCCAATATCCTCATCTAGGGTTGTGGGAACCCTATAGATTAGCTACATAGAGAAGTGTAAGACTCAATTGTTCTAAAGTTTCTGCACGTATCGTAATTCTTCTTTGTAATAATTAAACTCATAGTAGTTACAGATGCTTGAAATTACCTGTATTCACATCCATTTGATAACCAAATAGCTTACAATTAGGAAAAAGAAGATTTAAGATAGTGATTTGGGGTGTGATAAGCAAGTATCTTATCTTATCTCTTCGTCCTAGCCCGACAAGTGTAACTGAGGTCATATCAAAGGGCAACAAGGCGACACCCTGAGATGATAACCAATTTAGAGGGTGGAATTTATCTTCTAAGCAGTGGATAATTCCTATCTTGTAGGCTTTACATGCAGATAATAGAATAATTGGGTTGACCACGAGAAATTTACGAAGTTGAGAAACCAGGGGGAACACAGACGTAGCGTTTGTCTTATATTGATTTCAACTCAACAACACTTAATAATTGGTCACTATTTGCAATTGATAACAAAATCCCCCCATTTACTTTCCTGTACTGCTCATTGATTACATCAAGGTAAGCAACTATTCATATTTTCCCTGTGGGATCTACCCCAACCTTGTTTGGTTACTATAGTGTCAATCGACCGTATTATACTTCTAGTTGAGATGTAGTCTTGGGCGACATTAAATTTTAGCATTGTTGCTAAGAGAACGGTCGAGTAGTAAATTGAATTGGTGAAGATTGTGGGTCTTATATTATTTGTTTTTTGTTTTTGCATATGACGGTGTATGCCAAGCATGAAGAGTATAGAAAATCTCTTACTTTCATTTTATCCAGAGCCAGAAAGAATCCTTTAAATACCCCGAATAATGTCAGGTCAAGTTCGTGATGGGGTTCAAGAACCCTCACCTATGGACCCAAATGTGGCACTCCTGTGTGCTCTATTATATCTATAGAATATTGCAAACTTACAATACAACAACTATTGGAGCAAGAATGTAGAGAAGCAGAAAAAGCTAGACTTACTGGAGAGGCAGCAATAGCTTAGAAAGGAGGATTGGTACGACCAAGACAGGCTGTTAATCATCGAGTTCTGAGAGGCAAGGCTCCATTCATTCCAACATATCAACACTTAGACCAATATGAGAAAGATGATGAAGATCTGGGTTATGTTGAGCCTACGAAATCTAGAGCTATTGTTCCAATCTAGAGCTATTGTTTCTCTTCCATTAGTCCCTAATGTGAACTTCAATATTACTAGTGCTATGATCTAATTGCTGAATCTGAAGGGTATGTTTTTTTAGAGCTACTAAGGATGACGAAAACGTGCAACTTATAAATTTTCTTGGGATTTGCACAAATTATAATATTCCAGGGGTTAATAAAAAAGCATTAAGATTGAAGTTGTTCCCATTTTCTTTGACTGGAGAAGCATCTTTATGGTTAGGGGGACTTCTAAAAGGGTTCATCACTACTTGTCATGAGTTGAAGACACAATTTCTGAGCAGATTCTTTCCTCCTACATAGATGTTATAGTTGAAGGGTGAAATTTATAATTTTAAACAGCTACCTGCAGTGTCTATGCATGAGGCATAGTTTCGACTCAAGAAGAAGCATAGCATGGTATCGAATAACAGAATCAGAGGATCTAACTTGTTGAGATATTCTATTGATCATTGATTGATAGCTCAAAAGCTATAATAAATACTATTTCTGGAGGAACATTTATGCGTTTTCATTGGAAAGCTGTATAGAAAATGCTATATGTTATTGTCATTACTAATAGAGGATAGCATACTCGAGATTCAAAATATTATGGTGGTATATATGCTATTGGAGCAACAAATGCGTATGGAGCAGCGAATGACATGGTAGCATAAGAGGTTGCATAACTTTATACAGATATTAGGTTGATTGAAAAATAATTTGCATTAATGAGTGCTGAGAAGGTGAATGCAGTAGTAACATAAGGGTCTATCTCTAAAATATTTGAGATCGAATTTGAATAAGAAGCAAAGTACCTTGATCGTAGATTGGCGGATTTCTGAGCTCAAGGGCAAGGGAATCAAGGTTGGAACTATTATAATGATAGATACAGAGATAAGAATAGAGACAGAGATGGTGATTGGCGGCATAAGGAGGACTATAAGGAGAAAAGTTACAAATATATTCCACCAGGCAATCGAGATACAGAGTCCAGAATGGTGGCACTTTTGACCAAGTTGGTCAAAGGGCAAGAAAGTCAAGAGAACTTCTTGAAGCATATCAAAGTTAATTTGTCAGGATTGAACCAAAAAGTAGAGTCACATGCTATGCTAATCAAATAGTTGGAACAACAGTTTGGTCAGATATCAACTATAATAAATTTGATATAACCTAGAACTTTTTCAAGCAATACAGTGGTAAATCCCAGAAATGATAGTCAATGTCATGCCATTACCACTCGAAGTGGTAAGGTTACTACATATTCACCTGTACCCATAGCTGATGAGTAGAAGAGTAAGGATAAGGCGATTAATATTGGGAACAATAGAAAGCATGTGCTGAAGCCCATTCCAAGACCACTTTCTCCCTATCAATAAAGATTGAGAAAGAAATAAGAAGAAGGTACGTGTTAGAAATTTTTGTCTATGTTAAAAGAGTTAACTGTCAACATAACGCTTGTAGAAGCATTGGAGCAGATGCCAGATATGCAAAATTCATGAAGGATTTGATCACCAAGAAAAGGTTAGTCAGTTATGAACTTGTTAAAATATTCATCGTTGTAGTTCCATAGTCACTTGATCTTTGGTAAAAAAGAAGGACCTTGGCGCTTTCACAATACCTTACACTATTGTGTCTTTCAACTTAACTGGAGAATTATATAATTTGGGGCTTAGAATCAACCTCATGTCCTTTATTGTATTCAAACAGTTGGGGTTGGGATCTCCCAAACCAACTACCATGAGACTAGTAATTTCGGATAGAACAGTGAAGAAGCCTATTGGTATTCCTTACGATATTTTGGTAAAAGTGTCTTCTTTCATGTTTTCTGCTAATTTTGTTATATTAGATTGTGAAGTGGACTTTTAAGTCACCATCATCTTGAGAAAACTATTTTTGGATATCGGTAGGACGCTGGTTGATCTAGAGAAAAGATATCTGATACTACGACTCAATGATGAACAAGTGACATTCAACGTAAGCAAATCTATAGAGTAGCCTGATAAATTGAGAGTGGTGTCTGTGATTGATATAGATGATGAAGAGACAGATTTATTCTATAATGTTGATGTATTTACTTTGTGGGATGATGGTTCTGATATGATTGTTCCTGTTGAAGAGAGGTCGGTGTCGAAGCTTTTGCGACTGTGATTATGAATTTTAACTCTGAAGGTATCGAGGAGAATGAGAATTTATTGAGTGCTTTGTATGGTGATGGTTACAATTATTCACCAAAGAAGCTTGATCTAGATTTAAAAAATCGAACTACTCCACCTACTCGCCCATCCATTAAGGAACCACCAGTGTTAGAGTTGAAGGTTTTCCCATCTCACTTGCAATATACATTTTTGGGGGACAACAATACTTTGCCGATTATTATTGTAACTGATCTAAGACAGTCAGAAGTAGAAGCATTACTGTCAGTGTTGCAGAATATCAAGAAGGCAATTAGATGGTCCATTGCAGATATTGTGGGTATTCTGCTTGATTTATGTACTCACAAAATTTAGCTTGAGGCATATTGTGTTCCATCTATTGAACATCAACGTTGACTCAATCCTTCTATGTAGGAGGTGGTTAAGAAGGAGATCATCAAGTAGTTGGACTTTGGCATAGTGTTTCCCATTGCTGATAGCAAGTGGGTTAGTCAAGTTCAATGCATCTCAAGAATGGTGGAATAACTGTCATGCCTAATAAGAAGAATGAGCTAGTGCCAATGAGGCTAGTCACTAGAAAGAGAGTGTGCATGGATTATAGAAAGCTGAATGCATAGACATAGAAGGACCATTTTTCTATGTCGTTCATGGATCAAATGCTAGATCAGATAACAAACAGAGGATGGTATTGGTTTCTTAACGGATACTCAGGATATAATCATATCACTATGTCACTTAAGAACCAAGAAACAACTACCTTTACATGTCTTTATGGGACCTTTGCATTTAAGTGAATGTCGTTTAGGCTATGCAATACCCTAGCCATATTTCTGAGATGTATGATGTCCATTTTCCCTAATATGGTCAAAGATACTATTGAAGTATTTTTGGATGATTTTTTAGTTTTTGGTGATTTTTTTTATGATCACCTTATTCCCTTGGCAAAGGCTCAACAAAGGTATGAAGAATGCAACTTGGTGCTTATTCGGGAGAAGTGCTATTTCATGGTTAAAAAAGGAATTGTGATTGGGCACAAAATTTTGTAGAGAGGCATAGAGGTTGATCGAGCAAAGATTGAGGTGATTGAGAAATTACCTTATCCAATTTGCATAAAGGAAATTTGGAGTCTTCTAAGGCATGCAGGTTTTTATAGGCAATTTATCAAGAATTTCTCAAAGAATGCTAGTCCACTTTGCAAGCTTCTTGAGAAGAAGGTAAAATTTGATTTTGATGTTGCATGCAAGAAGGCTTTTGAAAGCCTAAAAGATTAGTTGGTGTCTGCTTCAATCATTGTGTCTCCTAATTGGTCCTCACCTTTTGAAATTATGTGTAATGCTAGCAGATTGGCCTTAGGGGCTGTACTATGTCAAAGAAAATAAAAGATTTTTCATCCTATCTACTATGCTAGTAAGGTAATAAATCCTACTAAAAAAATCTATACCGTGATGTAGCAAGAGTTATTGGCAGTGGTGTTTGCCTTTGAAAAGTTTTGATCTTACTTGATTGGGATAAAAGGTGATTGTGCACACAGACCATGCGGCATTACAGTACTTAATGGCTAAGAAGGATGAAAATTCAAGGCTTATCCGTTGGGTGCTGCTGTTCCAAGAATTTGATTTTGAGGTGAAAGACAAAAAAGGCACAGAAAATCAAGTTGCAAATTACTTGTTTAGACTAGAGGAGGAATCTGTGTAGAAGGTTGCTAAGGGATTGGAGATTGATAACAGTTTTCCAGATGAACAGATATTGACAACTTCCTAAGATTTAATTCTATGGTTCACAGATTATACAAATTACTTAGCAAGTGATCTAGTCCTAGAAGATATTTCATATCAGCAAAGGAAGAAGTTCATGCACGAGGTAAGAAAATTTTTCTGGGATGAACCTTATCTTTTTAAAATTTGTGCAGATGGAATCATTCGTAGGTGCATACCTGAAACAAAGATGATAAGCATACTTGAAGCGTGTTATTCATTTTCATATGGAGAGGCCCGCACAGCTCATAAGATCCTATAATGTATCTACTATTTGCCGACTATATAAGAAGATGCTCATGATTATGCTGCCACATGTGATCAATGTCAATGACAAGGTGCTATTTCTAGAAGACATGAATTACCTATGACCCCTATCTTAGAATTAGAAGTGTTTGATGTATAGGGCATAGATTTCATGGTACCTTTGGTGAGTTCGTGTGGAATGAAGTACATATTTATGGATGTTGACTACGTGTCAAAGTAGGCGGAAGCAATTGCACTTCCTAATAATGAAGTAAAAATTGTTACCGTATTTTTTAGGAAGAACATCTTCTATCGATTCGGTATGCCACGTGATGTTATTAGTGATGGAGGGTCATATTTTTGCAATTATCTATTCAAGAGTCTGCTTGAAAATATGGCATGAATCACAAGGTGGCAACACCTTATCATTCGCAGACTAGTTGACAAGTTGAAGTGTCCAATAGAGAAATTAAGTCCATATTGTTGAAGACTGTAAATTCCAATAGGACTGATTGGGCAAGAAAATTAGATGATGCATTATGGGCTTACCGTACAACTTACAAAACCCCGATAGATGCTTCACCCTATCAGCTTGTGTATGGAAAGGCATGTTATTTACCAATTAAGCTTGAGCATAAGGCACTATTGGCGTTGAAGAAGCTGAATTTAAAGGATATATCTAAATATAGGTTGAATGGCATAAATGAATTTGATGAATTCCAGCTCCGGGCATATAAAGTTCAGCACTTTACAAGGAAAATATGAAGTTGTATCATGACCAAAAGATTGAGAAAAGGGTGACCAAGTGTTTCTATACAATTCCAGGCTTCATTTGTTTCCAGGTAAGCTAAAGTCAAAATAGCATGGCCTATTCACAGTAACAAAGATTTATCCCTATGGTGCGTTAGAAATAAAGAAGGGTGGCGCAAGCCCATTCAAGGTAAACAGACAACGAATAACGCACTATATGGGAAACATAGAAGAGGTGAAAGAATTAGCTGACATTGACCTTGATGAAGTCTGAGTAATCAAGGAAATTGCGTCGTGCCACGATGTTAAATCAAGCGTTGCATGGGAGGCAACCCATGAGGCTAGTTGGTGAAATCTGAGTATACAACTTAGCCACGTCGTGCCGCGATGTTAAATCAAGCGCTGCATGGGAGGCAACCCATGTTTTATACTTATTTCATTTATAAGGTAATGTGTTTGTTTAATGTGCAAGACTAAAAGAATGCAGACAAAATCCAGAGAACTAAAAAAGTTATCATACGGACTCATTATAAGTCGTATCTATACGGTATAACTCGTGAGTAGGAGTCGTATTGACCTGGGAGAAAAATTAGAATCAGGTATAAGTCTCTGGACTGAATATAATTCCAAATACGAGTCGTATCCTTAGGGTACTATTCATATTTGAGAATCATATCCACTCCAGAACACAGGTAAGTCCCCAGGCTATACGAGTTAAAGAATTGACCCGTAAGCCCTGGTAGAGTCGTATGCACCACTTGTACCCATGCTTAATAGGACAGATCTCATGTTTGACCCAGCCTAGCCCTTTGCTTAAAAAGGGAAAATAAAATCCGATCGGGTACCCGAGACATTCAAAGCGTACCCGATGTATTTTTCACACAAATTTTGAAATGAAAACAGTAAAATGAACTTGTTTTCAACTCAATTAACTTACCAACAACCTCAATTTTTTCCTATTTTGTGATTTAAACTCAAAATTGAGGAGTACTAAGATAGAAAAACAAGAACTCATTTGTTCAACTCATCAAGTAAGTTCCCAATCTCATTCTCTTTACTTTGCAAGTTGAAATGAAGTAGACGTGATATTATTAACTTTTAAGTAGAATTTCTACATTTCATGGATTATTGGTATAATTTTTGTGATATTTTTGTTGAAAATTAGAAATGGGGGTAGAACTAGGGTATAAAATGGATTTTTATGTCTATGTATGTTAAAATGTTTGAGATAGCTGGAAATAAAGTAGTGGGTAATTTGGGAATTTCATCAGAGTCAAACTTTGAAGTTGGAATTCTATGTTGTAGTGGATATGAGGCTTCTTACAACTTGTACCCACCGGTATGAGAGTTTTAATGGGACTCATACCCACTGACAACATGGAAATCTAACAAATTCAAGGTTTTGGAATGGATATGACTCAACATTATAAGTCGTATCCAGACCATACGACCCATGCACACTTATTGTAACCACCTGGAAAGAATGATAATAGAATAAAAGTTTCTGACTAGCCTATGACTGTTGGTCATGAGTCATACCCAGTCAGTACGACTGGTAAGGAAGAGTCGTACGCTGACCTGTGAACAAAGGTCCTGCACTGTCTAGAATATGACTTAGGCATATGATTTGTACCTAGTGGGTACGACCAGTACCTACTACTCGTACCCAACTGAAACCAAGCACATTGAGCTGTAATTTTTCTTTTCTTTTCTTTTCTTAGTTACTAATATTAGTGTACTTGTAAAAAAATGCCTCCAAAGAACGCTTCGTCCAAAATAGTTACTAAGAAGGGGAACAAACAAGCACCGATTGAAAGTGAGGAAACCAGTTTCTCCAAGTCTGAAATAATATCAGAGAGCAGTGGAGAAGAGTATGACGGAACTATATCCAAGAAAGTTGCGAACAAAGGAAGGGCACCTTCTAATTCTAAGGGAAAGAAAGCAGTGCCACAAGAATCTACATCACCACCACCAAGGGGGCCGATAAGAAAGAATGAAATTATCTCTCCTCCACACACACTAGTACCATTTGATGATGATGACAAGGCTGAGTCTAGTTCAACTAAGGAGTTTGCAGGTGATGCTCAGGGTCCCAAGGTATATGTGATCTCTATAGACAGACAGGACCCCCCACTCGCATTGACAACTACTCCGGTGCCCATCATTGAACGATAGGGGTATCCCGATATGTAGAAGATGTTTAACACAGGACTATCTCATTTTACAGGTGGTAAGATAAAAAGAGTACTGGGAGAATTATACTATGAGGATGGATGAATTACCCGAGTTTGAGGAGCGCTTCAGGTAATATAGATTCTGGTGGATGATAAGAGCACCGGGTAGATATAGTGAGGTCCTCGTCTATAAGTTCTGCGCCACATATAAGAGAGAGCTTATGAGGCAGTATCCACAGGGTATGTTGTGAAAGGGAGTTGACCCTATTACCTCCCTCATGATCGAGGTCTGCATTTTGATATTTTTTCTCAAACTATCGAAAGATTTCTATATAGGTCAAAATATCAGGCCCCGGCTAACACCAAAAAGATGGACTACAAAATGGCTGAGATGAGAAGGATCACGAATTGGACGTTGGGTACTGAGGATAAAATAACAATATTTAAATAGATAGCTGAGAGGATAGCTACACATGGTGAGTATACTACTTGAGTTGCAGGAGGTATTGGTGATTGTCAACAGATAAATAAAGCATCCCTTAACTTTGAGGGTAAGGCATGGTGGACACTAACCCATCATCGGCTATGTCCCACGAAAGGTGATGATGTGCTGAGCCCGGTTCGGGCTACTATGATAGCAGGTTTCATAGCCGGGTATGCATTCGATGTTGGCGAGTTCCTGGCCTGAGAGCTGAGAGATAGGGCAGTCGGGGGCCAAAAGGCACTGCTAGCCTACCCCTACATGATCACGTAGATTTTCTTAGCTGCAAAAGTAGTGAACTACTAGGAGTTACCAAGATAATTGAGGCCCAAAAAACTTTTGATATTGTCTTGATTTAAGATGCGGCCAACTATTTGGCCCGACCTATGCGATAGGATGTAGATGTCATGGCAGGATTGTTCCCATAAGATGATCAGACAGATGCCCCTGCTCCAGCTGGGACTATTGAGGTAGGTGCACAGACTAAGTCTGCACCCGCAGATACAGTGGGTACTTCTAGTGCCTCACCGCCAATCTATTCTGTGCCACCTAGGCCATGAGGTATGCCTCTTGAGGTAATGTTGATCTCTCAGTCTTTTTGGAATGAAGTCGTGACTTAGTTGTCTATTCTCACTGCAAAGGTAGGTCATATGAAGGGCGAAGTACTAAGTTGGATGGATCGATAGTTTGAGGCACAAGATAGGCGAGTACAAGAATGCCTAGATACTTTTGAGTAGAGAATTACTCGATAGTTGGGTAGTAGGCGGGCGCCCAATATTATTGATGTTCAGTCTGAGATTGCTGAGATTAAGAAGATGATCACTGAACTTTGTGCAAGGCCGGTGATTGCTGAGCCTATTATAGAGACTGTAATTCTTACAGTCGAGGTGCCTAATATTTGGGGCATCCTAGAAGATATGTAGGCTGAGGATATTAAGGAAGAAAGAACAGAAAAGAAGAGAAAGAAAAAGGAGAATAGAGCTTCCAAGAAGAAGGCTAAACTTAATAGCATCCTGGATGAGCAGGACCGTCAGACAAGGCTCCAAGAGATGACTATGGAAGCTGGTGGTTCAAGAGCTTTGGTTCCTGATACTGAGGGGTTTGCTGTTATGCCCCCGACTGCTGTTAATTCACTCCCAGTTAGTGGGATGGTAGCTGACGAGAGTGGGACTCGACCTGAGGGCCCACGTTCTAATATTGATGCTCTGGCGTATGACTCTTATCCTTACTCTATTTTATTTTTATAGCACTGGGGACAGTGTAAAGTTCTTAAGTTGGGGGTGGGGGTACCAAAATTTTTTTTAGAATCAGTTTGAAAATTTTCATATGTAGCTAAAACTGAAAGTTTGTTATGACTTGCAGGTTGATCTGGGTTGTTGAGATAGGTAGTAGATCAGCACACCTATGGCAGCAGATTTTTGATTTTTGATCATGATTTTGATGGATTTTGAAAAAATTTCTGATGTATTAAAATATTTTGATTTTGTTTTGATTTTTACTTTGTGATTGATGAAATATTGCTGATTTTTGAAATGTTATTGTGAAAGTGGTGCCCCCTTGAACATTTTTATTTAATGAATTGCATGATTTATATATTTGTGTAAAACTGTTGAGTATCTGATAATGACCCTAGGATTAGGGTAAGTACGGTTTGGGACAAAATAATTGAATAATTGGATAAATTGTACTTAGTAGTGTAGGTGTGTGTGTGTAAGGTTTACTGAGTTCCCGATTGTGTTGGAATATAGAACTTGCCTGGTTTTTTTTACCTAGATCTAGGATGGTTAAGTAGGAAGTGATTATAGGCCATTAGTGCATGAGTCCACTCGAGCCTAAAATGACTTAACCAAAGGAATAAATCCCCTTGATCCAAATATTTGAGCCTTTTTAGACCAATTTGTCTTGTTATACCTATCACCTTCCCGTTTAACTTACAATGACCCTGTTTTGGCCCTGATCTTCTTGTGGACACTGTGCAACTCAGGCAAATGGACTAAGTTGAGGGTGGCTAGTATAGGGGTGCATAAGAGGAAAACGAGTATGAAGATAATAGGTAGAAGAAAAATAGTCGAAACATGGGTAGGTGTGATGAAAAGAAAACAAAGAAATGTATAAAATATAGAAAAAAGAAAAATAAGTTCTAGAAAGTATTACCTGACCCAAGTGGAATGTGCTAAGAAGAAAAAGGGAGACATAAGGGTGGAAATAAAAAAAGTCAAAAGTAGTGGACCCCGAGAAGATCGTAGTGTTCAGGAGGCTTAGTCACTTTAGATATCCATACGTATCATACCAGCCCCAAGCTTACGTTACAAGCCAAATAAAGTCATATAGTGTTAGTACTATGACTATCTGATAACTTAAGAAAAGTGTATAAGGGCAAGCCTATGGTATTTTGTGCACACCGGTGATACTTCATTGTGGGTGAGAGTCATTTGTTATACCCCTTAATAGAGTACGTAGTCTATCCATGAAGAGTGAATAGGATTTCTTTGACTGTGAGTGCACATGAGTTATATTTCTAGGTTGCTAGATTATTTGACGAATGTAAATTATGTCTATTCCCAAGTGTCTACTGCTAATATAATGCCATCATCGGATTTCTTTGGATTTCTACATGTGCTAAATTGCAACACTTAAGTTTGAATTGAAAAGTTAAAAAATTAAGAGGGGAACCACAAGATTGAAATTTAATTCAAAATCACTGCCATGGGTTTGCTTGAGATCGTCTTGTTTAAGCATCAACTTTATGCTAGAAATTAGTAATTTGGTTTTGTTTGCCTGAGGACATGCAAAATCTTAAGTTGAAGGTATTGATGTGGCATGGAAACACAACACTTTCGATGCTTGAAACCATGAATTTATGCGTAAACTTAGGGTATTTTTTTGGATATGATGCACTTTGGTGTGAATTACAGGTAAAACAGGTCTACAATAGTATTTGAACAAAAAGAGAAGAAAAATACCTAAAAAAGACCAACTCTGATTAGCATACGAGTTAGTCTTTGAGTCGTAAAAAATTGATACTACTCATATACTGAACAGAACCAAAAGTCAGACTGAGGAGCCAAGTATGAGGAAGATACGACTCAAGTACCCCAGTCGTAATCCAGGATACGAGTTGTATGCAAAAGTCATGAGCATAACAGAACCTAAGCTACTATCCAGGAGTTGAAGTGTCAAAGTTATACGAGTTGGAAGTCTGAGTACGACTTGTATAGTGATATTGTATACAAACCAGTGTTCAAGGCCCGAAAAGACTGAAGTCCCAGGTGGATATGGATGAAGGATATGAGTCGTACACTAAGGTATGACTCATAAGCGGAAGTCGTATGCTGAATAGAGAGTTGAAGCCTTGGGAAGATCAGACACTGGAACGGATACAACAAGGTAGGGTACGACTCATAAGCTGATGATACGAGTGAAAATCGAGTCGTACCGACTGCCAACTTAACTTTAACTTTCCCATTTTTAGTAGGATTCTTATGTTATTTTGAGATACTATAAATACCCTAGGCTTTATCTTTTATTAGGTTTCGTGTGTGACGTTATTTTACATGCTATTACACATTATTATCTACTTTTACAATTGTTCTTGAGATTTTAGTGTTTTATTCAATTAAAGACTTTGGAGTTTATTCATCTTATTCTTGTACAACTAATTGTATGTGTTCTTCATTGATAACCATGGTTTCTTACACAAATATAAGCGCTAATCTCCTTAGCTAGGGTTGTGGGAACCCTGGCGGATTAGCTCTGTAGAGAAAGTGTGAGACTCAATTATTCTAAAGTTTCTATAGGTATCTTAATTCTTCTTCGTAATAATTAAACTCATAGTAGTTGCAGACACTTGAGATTGCCTGTATTCGCATCCATTCGATAACCAAGAAGCTTACGATTAGGAAAAAGAAGATTTAAGACAGTGATTTGGGGTGCGATAACCGAGTATCTCATCTTATCAATTGATCCTAACTCAACAAGTGTAACTGAGGTCGTATCAAGGGGCAACAAGGCGACACCCTAAGACGATAACCAAGTTAGAGACTAAAATTTATCTTCTAAGAAATGGATAATACCTATCTTGTAGGATTTTCATGAAGAATAACATAATAATTAGGTTGACCATGAGAAATTTACGAAGTTGAGAAACCAGGGGGAACACAGACCTAGCATTTGTCTTATATTGATTTTAATTCAACAACACTTAAGAATTGGTCACTATTTGCAATTGATAACAAAATCCCCCATTTACTTTCTTATACTGCTTGTGGATTACATCAAGGCAAGCAATTATTCACGTTTGCCCTGTGGGATCGACCCTAAACTTGTTGGGTTACTATATTTGCAATCAACCACATTATATTTCTAGTTGAGGTGTAGTTTTGGGTGACATCATTCCGCATGAATAATACCAGTGCAACCCACGGGGACACACTAGGACAGATGAAACCTTTGTCTAAGAGGTCTTTTAATTGCTTCTTAAGCTCCTTCAACTCAGCTGGAGCCATTCTATATGGAGGAATAGAAATGGGATAAGTGTTCGAAGCAAGACCAATACCGAAATCAATCTACCTATCATGAGGGACACTGGGAAGGTCATCGGGGAAAAACTCAAGAAACTCTTTTACCACCGGGACAGAATGTAATGAAAGGCCCTCCGAGTTAGAATCTTTAACCTGAACCAGATGATAGAGACACTCCTTGGAGATTAATCTCCCATCTCTAAGATACGATATAAACTTTCCCTTAGGAGCTAGGGAACCACTCTTCTACTCAACAATTGGATTATTAAGGAATTTAAACATGACCTTACGGGTTCGACAAACTATGAAAGCATAACACGAGTGTAACCAGTCCATTCCCAGAATCACATCAAAATCAACCATGCCTATCTCTATCAAGTCCACCAGAGTTTCTCTACTGCCAATATCTACCACACACCCCTTATAGACTCTGCTGACAACCACAAAGTTTCCTATCGGGGTTGAGATAGAAAAAGGGTCTGACATATACTCAGGACCAAAACCAAAATACATAACCACAAATGGGGTCACATAAGAGAGAGAGGACCTCGGATCAAGTAAATAGTACACATAACAGGAAAAGAGTTTCAACATACCAGTAAAAATATCTGGAAATGCCTCAGACTCTTGACGAGTAGTAAGAGCATAAAGGTAGTTTCGATCAGTGTCGAAGCCAGAGGTGGCACCCTTCGGTTCAAGAGATAATGAAGAGGCAACAAAAACCTTGTTCTCTCCAGAAAAAACTCTAGAGGGATAGTCCCGCTGCATATGTCCAATCTTACACATATAAAACATAGGTTTTTTCCCTTCCCACACTGACCATGATGATGCCGACCACAAAATCTGTAAGGAGGGTAGGATGGTGCGGACGGGGCCTCACTGGCCTGAGAATGGACAACCTGTGTCCTAAAGTATCACCACCCCAACGACTTCAGGTAAGGAACACTAGCCGTCAAATAGGAGTTAGGACTCTCCCAACCCTTCCTTTTAGGCCTCTTCCCTCTTTGACCTTGGCCCCTACTCTGTTCTAAAAATCAAGACCTCTTACTTTTCCTCTCACCAATCTTAGCCTATTTTTTTTCCTCTTCGACATATTGCATATACACAATCAATCTGGAGATATCCATGTCTTTGATCAACAAGGTATCCTTACTCTCAAGAATCAACTCATGAGATAATCCCGAAGCAAACTTTCTCATTTGGGCCCTTATATTAGATACCAATTTAGGAGCATACCAGGACAACTGATGGAATTTCAAGGCACACTCCTTGACTGTAATCCTCCCTTGTTTCAAGTTAACAAATTCTTCTGCTTTAGCTTTCGTTAACTCTTAAGGAAAGAAGTGATCCAAAAATGCATTAGAGAAATTATCCCATACGATAGAACTAGAATCCTCACCCCTCGACTATTCTCATTCTTCATACCACTGGTACACCATATTTTTCATTTGGTAGGTAACAAACTCTACACCCTCAACTTTTGAAGCATGCATAACCTGGAAGATCTTTTCTATCTCATCAATGAAGATTTGGAGATCCTTCTCATCCTTTATACCAGTAAACATCAAAGTATGTAACCTCATGAATTGTCCAACTATAACGGCCTCAGATGAACCCATAGCAGCACTAGAAGAACCAGACTGTTGTGACTGAGATATCACCAACTGAGTCAACAGGGTAATAGAGCGATGAAACTCAACATTAGTAACCTTTTTGTGAGGCGACTGAGTATGAGTGTCATCATTAGGAGTAGGATTAGTGGGGACAGGTGGAACCTCACGAGAAATGTTAGATGCAATAACCCTTGACCGGGTCTGGACCCTAGAAGTTGGGGGAGCTCCATCCACATTGTCCTCAGACGGGACAGAAGAGTTTGCATGAACATCAGATCTTCTTGGAGGCATGATCTGAAAGACGAGCAAATGGAAATAGAAAAATCCAAGACTTTAGACTCTATAGCTCTAAAATAAGACAATAAGAAAGGAAAATATTCCTAAATATCTCATAGCCTCTCTCTTATAAGTGTGGCGCGCTACACATCCATAAAAGAGACTCTACTTGATACAGCTCTGTGGATACCCAATTGACCATGAACCTAGGCTATGATACCAGCTTTGTCATGTCTCGAACTAGGGCTTGGCTGTGACGAGTATCTCAAGTCCTATATGAACCAGAAATTACCCCTTCACCTAATCTAACCAACATATCAACCACAAGTGTCAGTTGAATCCCCAATAATATAATAAGATAGAGAAAATTAAGGCTAATAATAGCTAAAGAATGTCTAACCATTGATCACCATAATACACTAAACCAACACACCCAAGTCCATAGAAATCCACAAAACCTCTGTAATCTAAAGTCAATAAACTATCGGGGCATGCCCCTGACAATAGCAAAAATCCAAGTCTAACAAAGTCTATAACATAGAGAAAAAAACCATGAAATGAATGCCTTCGAACTATAGAAGCAAACCACTTCAATGTCAACTCACGAGTCAATCGAACCCCTGGTCACTATGCAGAAAAAGAAGAAGAAGCTCTGATCCCTATATCATGTGGGGATACAATGTCAAAAGACGGTTAACAGTTGGAACGTTTGTATGTAACTCAGGCATAGAGGAATAAAATAATGCCATCATTGAAACCAAGTCAAATTATCAGATGCCATCACATGTATACATATATATATGTCGTGCTGGGATAGGGAACAAGGTTTAGCTTAAACTTTGAAAATATTAACCTGGACTGTGTAGCATAACCATCATGAAATAAGGCACCCACGTGCTATATGGGTCCAGTTCTCTCCTAGTTAGAAGAGCCCTAGTACATGTAGTCACACGAACCAGAAAATATCCATATCTGTATATACTATTATGGGGGACTCGAGCCTCCCAGCACAATCAAGGTAATGTAGTACCAATATATATAATATGGGGGACTCGAACCTCCCACTCATATATCCATTCAGGGAACTCAAATCTCCCGGTCATATAGATACCCGCACCGGCTAGCATGTTTCCCAGTGTTAGTCTTTTGGACTCTACTTTCACGACTCGGCTACATATCTCACTTTAAAGCCCAATTTAAAATATTATTTACACACACTCACAATCATTAGTCCACATAATTACTAAAGGTATCCCGTTGGTATCGTCATACCAACCCCACCTTTAAGCGTACAATATGCTATAACTACTATCATTCAATATTTGGGACTAGAACCCAGAGTATATACCAAAACCTTACTTTAATTCAACATTTTGGAACTCAAACCCATTTAGACAATTAAACTACCAAGGTTACAATTCAAAATCATTTGTGATGCACAAGGTCTTCATGAAATCATTTTCCAACCATTTATATTATTAGGCTGATGCCTTAATTCAAATCACAATTCAATTTTACTTACGGTTTCTAAGACCTTCATAAAATCATTCATCCTTCATTAGCATTACTATACCAACCATTGGTCTAAAACATAATTCATTATGTAACAAGATCCTTCTCATGGACATTTTCATAATCAGGTTGAGGGTATTCCATTATCAAGCCATTATTCAAGTTAAAAACTATCAAGTTAGGGTTAATCATGACCCCTTAGTTTAAATCATAATTTCCAAGCATCCACATATGCAAAGCTATTATTAAATCATGCATAAACATATGTTAAGACATGAGAGAATAACACTCAATAATATGCATTCGAAACCTCAACCATGGATTTTAAAACAATTATTTATGATTTAAGAACAATGTTTAAAACACATAATTTTTATGAACTAACAATGAAGGAAGCGTTACATGCCTGAATTACGAAGATTTACAAAGAGATTTTGATGTTTAAGCCTCTAGGTGACCGCCTTGATGAAACCCTAGCCCAATCTCCTTGAGAGGTTTTTAGAGTATTTTTTATCTTCTAAAGTAAAGAATGAGGAATCAAATAGTGTTATAAGATGTGGGGTCTTAAGGTCTTGGGGTGGAAAATATTTAAAATACCCTCATCTTAAAAGTTGTAAGAGACTCGCAGGGTACAATTGTACCCCCAACTAGTATCCACATCATACGAGTAATACCTTCTACTCGTACCTAGATCAAAATGTTGGACACCATATTTTGTCCACCATATGACTCCTTGGCATAAATCATACCTTACCATATGACTAGTAATTTACAAGTCATACCTTAAGTAGAATGTCAAGGCTAGACACTGAATAACATATGATTTGACACTATACTTCTTATATCATGTGCATACATTTCGTGTGGAGTCTTCTCGTACCGTGAACAGAACTTGGCCAATGTGATAATGACCAATATACGACTAGGGTCATAGACCCGTACCCACACCATATGAGTGGTATGATGTAAGTCATATGATGCACAAAAAGTTCAAGACTCAGGAAATTTTACAAGGGCCAAAGTTTAGGGTGTTTCACTTATTTTGATCTCTTCCAATAGATGACTCATCTTTTGTAATAAATGAGTCATCTGTTGAAAGAAATTAAAACTTTTGAAGACCTATTTTAATAGATTGCCCATCGGTTAGTATAGGTTAGTCATCTGTCGGAAGAAATCTACCCTCTTGAAGACCTATTTTGATCTCTTCCAATAGATGACCTATCTGTTATAATAGGTGATTGATATATTGGATGAAATCAAACCTTTTGACGACCTATTTTAATTTCTTTCAACATATGGGTAGTTTGTTGCAACAGATAACCTATATATTGGAAAAAATTAAACAACTAACACAATCTGTTTTGATTTCTTCCAAAAGATTAGTCAGCTATTGCAATAAATATCTATATCTGTTTGATAATTTTCAACAGATGAGTCATCTGTTGAAACAGGTTTGTCATCTGTTACAACAAACGCCTATATTTGTTTGATAATTTTCAATAGATGTGTCATCTGTTGCAACATGTTAGTCATCTGTTGTAACATATATCTACGCTAGGTGGTTTAGCCGTGCTACGCGTGGGCCCAATATTGATACTTAAAAATTTCACGATATGTGTAATTTTAGCATTTAATTAAAATCTTCATTTATTTAGTTGATAATTTAAGTTGTTAATATGACACCCATAAGATTTCGAAAGTCAATCAAATATTTTATATTTTAAATTTTTTTAGTTGTTAATTATTGTCGTTAATATTTTTTTTTACGTATTTTTTGGAAATATATAACAAATTAATAAAAAAAATCAGTATTTTAAGTTGTTAACTATGATAATTTATAGTACTTTTTATGTAAATATTTTTTTTTGAATATATAACAGATTAATTATTTTTTACATATTTTATGTTGTTAACTATTGTAATTTATAATATCTTTTTGACATTATAATTTATTATTTTAAGTTGTTAGCTAATTTATGTTTCAAGTATCTCAGGTCTATGATTTAGGGGAACAGTGAGAATGACGAGGATGTCTCCCACTGTGTTAGGGCAGGATGGATGAAGTGAAAGTTCGCCTCGGGGGTGTTGTGTGATAAGAAGGTGCCGCCCAAGCTTAAAGGTAAATTCTACATGGTAGCAGTTCGTCCAGCCATCTTGTATGGAACAGAGTATTGGTCAGTCAAGAACTCTCACATTTTGCGTAAGATGTGTGGGCTTACTAGAGGTGATAGAGTTCAGAATGAAACTATTCGGGAAAAGGTTGGAGTGGCTTCGGTGGAGGATAAGATGCGGGAAGTGTGATTGAGATGTTTTGGTCACGTGATGAGAAGGGGCACGGATGCCCCGGTTCATAGGCGTAAGAGGCTAGCGTTGGATGGTTTCAGGCGGGGTAAGGGTAGGTCGAAGAAATACTTAAGAGAGGTGATTAGGCAGGACATGGAGCAGTTACAGCTCACTGAGGACATGACCCTAGATAGGAAGATCTGGAGGACGCGAATTAGGATAGTAGGCTAGCGCCAACTTGGGTTGTTGGGGTAGGGCATTACTTAATCAGGTATTATTCTTGTTATGTCACCTTGTTGCATGCTTTATTATGAATGTGTTGACCATTATTTGTTTATTATTTCTCGTGGGTGGCATATTTATGTCTTGTTATCTTGTTACATGCTTTATTACGGATTTGATTATTATTCCTTGTCTTGAGCCGGGAGTCTATCGAAAAAAACCTTTCTACTTCTCTGGAGATAGTGGTATGGACTGCGTACATCTTACCCCCAGACCCCACTATGTGGGAATACACTGGGTTTGTTGTTGTTGTTAGCTAATTTATAATACTCTCCTTGTTCAATTTTTTGTGGCATTGATAGTCAATTATATTTTAAAAACAATTTAAGTTTTAAATTATTATGATTTGTAAAAAATTTTCTTCTATTTCAATTTAAGCGACACTGATATAATTTTGATGACAATAAAATACCACAATTGAAGCAGCAAAATAGGCATGTCTTAAATGACTCATAATAACTAATTAAAAGTGATTTTTATAAAACTACTTATGAAAAAAGGCTAAGTAGACCTCATATAAGATGTCAAATTAATTCAAAATATTATTGAGGTGATTTATTATTTTATGTCTATTTTATTTCTTTATTAAATATTATTAATTTCTTAATATTTAAATGACCTCTAATAATTAATTAGGGGTGGTATAGTAAAATTATGATTGAAGCAGACCTGTTATAAATATCTATTTTATTTTTTATTAAATATTATTAATTTTTTAATACTTAAATATCATATAATAATTAATTAGGAATAATATAAGAAAATTACGAAGCAATCAAACAAGTGATAAGCTGACATGATAACGGAGTGGAGTCTACTTGAGTAGCTCCACTCCCACTTATTATATAGGAGAATTTATTTGACTAATTTGATGTAAAATAATTTATATTAAACCATTATTAGTAATAAATAAATTAATTTAACTAAAATTAACTTTCAATTAATAAGTTCAATTGCAATTTTAATGAATTACATAGTAATTACACGATCAACTAAGAGTATTCATTCGGAATAGAGTGATCAATTGACTAATTTGATATGAAATGATTTAATATTAATAAATAAATTAATATAACTAAAATTAGCTTCCAATTAATAAGTTCAATTGCAATTTTAATGAATTGCATATTAATTACATGATACTATGTGTATTCGTCCTGAATAGAGTGATCTATTAACTATTTTGATGTGAAATAATTCATATTAAATCATTATTAGAAATAAATAATTTTATTTAACTAAAATTAGTTTTCAATTAATAAGTTCAATGGCAACTTTAATGAATTACATACCAATTACACGATCTACTAAGTGTATTTATCCTGAATAGAGTGATCAATCGACTAATTTGATGTGAAATAATTTATATTAAACCATCATTAGTAATAAATAAATTTATTTAACTAAACTCAGCTTTCAATTAATAAGTTCAATTGCAACTTTATTGAATCACAAAGTAATTACATTATCAACTAAGTGTATTCATCTTGAATAGAGTGATCAATTGACTAATTTGATGTGAAATGATTTATATTAACCCATTCTAGTAATAAATAAATTTATTTAACTAAAATTAGCTTTCAGTTAATAAGTTCAATTGCAATTTTAATGAATTACATAATAATTACATGAGTAACTAAGTGTATTCGTCCTGAATATAGTTATCAATTGACTAATTTGATATGAAAGGATTCATATTTAACCATTATTAGTAATAAATTTATTTATTTAACTAAAATTAACTTTTAAATAATAAGTTCAATTGCAACTTTAATGAATTACATATTAATTAGATGATCAACTAAGTGTATTCGTCTGAAATAAAGTGATCAATTGACTAATTTGATGTGAAATGATTCATATTAAAACATTAATTTAATAAATAAATTGATTTAACTAAAATTAGCTTTCAATTAATAAGTTCAATTGCAGCTCTAATAAATTACGTAGTAATTACATTATTAGTAATAAATAAATTGATTTAACTATAATTATCTTTCAGTTTATAAATTCAATTATAATTTAAATTAAATTCATAGTAATTACATGTCCAGTTAAGCGTATAACCTATTGCAACATATTATAACCTGTTGAAATAGATGTTTATATTTGTTTGATAATTTCCAACAAATGAGATATCTATTGCAACAGATAATGCATCTGTTGCAACATATGACTTTATTTATTTGATTATTTCTAACAGATGAGTCATCTGTTGCAACAGGTTAGTCATATGTTGCAACAAATATCTATATCTGTTTGATAATTTTCAACAGATGAGTCATCTGTTGCAACAGGTTAGTCAACTATTGCACCAGATGTCCATATCTGTTTGATAATTTCTAATAGATGAGTCATCTGTTGCAAGGGATGTCTATATCTATTTGATAATTTCCAATAGATGTATCATCTGTTGCAACATGTTAGTCATCTATTGCAACAGATGCATCTGTATCTGTTTGATAATTTTCAACAGATGGTCATCTATTGCAATAGGTTAGTAATTTGTTGCAATATATATCTACATCTCTTGATTATTTTCAACATATGAGTTATTTGTTGCCATAGATAATGCATCTATTGCAATATTTGAATAAGTAATCCATTTCAATTAATAAGTTCAAATGTAAGGGTAAATAGAATTTATGACAAAATATCTGGTCATCAATTAAAATAAAATTCATAACGAAAAATAAATTCAAGCCATCACAAATTACATTACATAATTCAACAAAAACATAAAATATAAAATATAAAATTATTATGGATAATCTATTGTAACAGATGATAAATATTTACCAGTTTTAAAGCCAATTTCCTAAGGTTACTTTGGCAGAATCATGCGATAAAGATATACTCAATATTGACCAGTTGTACTTCATCCGGTGGTATGAAATTCCTCTTTGGTTGTAGTGGATCTTTACTGTCGCTTACGTACTCTTTCTGAGAATTAAAAATTCCATAATTTCTCAAAAGTGTAGCATATATTTTATGAAGCAATTTGATATCAAGTCCATCATTTGGTTCTTGTAATCCATCCCTCAAATAGTCAGCGTAAGAGACAATAAAAATTTCGCAATCCATGCATTTGGAAAAATCAGATAATACATATCTAATTAATGTAAGAGTTATGAAATTTATGAAAATAAATCATGATACTTACAGGATGCCACTGGATTATTGAGAAATTCTTTCAAATATTCTACATCAAATGGATTACCCCATAGAAAATGGTTATCATTTTTTTTATCTTGTTATGCTTCAATTGTCGACCAATCAGTATGAATCTTTTGATCCAAAAAGTCACTTATATGAAGGTAAGTAGGCAACATTATGTCCAACTTTTGTATCTCGGATGACGACTTAGAAAGTCTCTTTGTCAACATTGAGTTATAAACTTGGATGTGCCTCTCTTTTAGAACAACGATAGCGAGCACCCAATGAAACTCATCTTCACAATTGATTGGGATGTACACTCCGTCAACCAAATGTCAAGCTAGGACAACTGGAATGCTAAAACCTTTGATGATCTTGCTTAAATATTCATCGTTTTGAGCAACTTGCAGATATTGTTAGTAATTCTCCTGCAATGACAAAACTTAACCCCTGTGTTGTGTATAATACCCTTCGTACATCTTATCAATACATATTTTGAACAAATAGTTGGCTGTCGTGTATTTGTATTGTTCTTATGTTTGCAACTTAGCCTTCTTTTAGAGGTAGTAAAATATAACATCGATATGTTGCATATATTATCAAATATTACAATTAAGTAATAATAAAATTATTAAATAGATACAATTAAACATAAATGGGACTATAATTAATGTACAATATTAACAGTGGAAATTTCACAGTTTAGTGTGTCTATCTGGAATATAGTTTTAATAATACGATATATGGCATTTAATGTCACGACCCAAACCCTAGCTTAGCCATGACGAGTAATTTCAAGCCCACCATGGGCCGGAGACAACCCTCTTAGCCTACCTCAAGAACATAGTAATGTAAACATCGGAAGCAAAATAAGTCTATAAAAGATATATGAATCTAAAAGAAAGATAAGAGTCAAAATAAGACATCCATGTCATTCCCAAAACTGTCCACGAAAACCTCTAAACCAGAAATACCAACTAAGTCAGGACATGCCCTCAACTATGACAAGAGAATCCAAAAAGAAATGCTAAGTCAATAATGAAACCAATGAAATGACTAGGCCTTCCGAAAGATAGAGGCTCTCCACTTCACAGAAGACTAACAGACGTACCGAAATACCTAACGCTGCACAGGAGCAATAGAAAAGTCCTTCGACCTGCATTATAAAATGATGCAGCATCCGATGACAGTCAGTGGGGCGAGCACTAGCATGTAGCTCACGAGAAAGGGATAAAATAATATCATTGGCAAAAACCTATTAAAACCACATGCACAGTATTTATATATACATATATAGGATGCCGCTATAGTGACAAGGGTCATAAATATGAGAGTTTAAACCATTAGCCTAAACTGCGTCGCTCGATCCATCATGAAGGCGCCCACACCCATAGTTTAAATCAAGGAAAGGCATAAGACACCAAGACGATAGCCATCCAAAATATAATGTGTATCTAAACACATAGTCATATAGACCTCCATGTCAAAAAATTTGATTTTCAGTGGGCAAACATGGTTTTCATGTTGGTCCCCCCCCGGGACTACACCTTCACGATAATCTACACAACTCCCTTTAAGCCCAAATTAAAACAGTTTGCACATAACCCAACCATTAACCAAAGAGTCTTTATTAACGCATTTTCCAATATGGTATCGTCATACCAATCATCTTGCAAGTCAATTCAATTATGCCAAACCAGTCCATATAACTATTAGACTCCTAAGTTCCATTTAAAATCCAAACTATAATCACCAAGGGCAATACAAAACCATATTTATCCATTTATCATTGAACATAATACAATGGGTTCAAAAGACAAGTTAAATTATGCAATTACCCATATTAAAAATCAAGTTTACAATGTGGGTTGAGATTAATGTCATTACCAAGCCAAAAATCCATTAATTTTGGGAAAACCCATGTCACCCATTCCAATCAATATCATAGTGCACCAATTCAGTCCCAAAAACCATCCATTAAAGCATGAATAATCTATTTAAAACATGAAAAAAATAATTCAAGTAATAACAATCAAAACCCCTCAACCTAATTTCAAACCCATCAATTAAAATACATAAATATTAATTAAATAAATACCACAATGTAAAATTCAAGTCAAGGAATGAGAAACATGCCTGAAATATAAAAGAATTTGAAGAGAAATCAAAGTTTGGAGCCCGGAGTAGTAATTTCTTGCAAATCCCTTGAACTTTCTTGGGCTGAGAGTTAAAGAGGAAAAGAGTAATGTATTGATCTTGAAAACTTAATAAAAAGGGTTAATTTGGTGTTTTAAAGCCGTGCAATCGGTAAACGACCAAAAACACCCTCACTCCAAGTAAAAAAAATGGACGAAATTAAAATAGCAGTATGGAATGCCGCCATCGCGGAGGTTAGCCTCTGTACCACGCTCCTATCGCGGAGCATAAGTGGCATGGCATGCTACTATCCTGGTCCCTCACTGTCTTGGGGTCCCAAAATGACCTTGAACGTCTTTTAAAAATTTTAAAACTTTTCCAAAATACCCTTTTAACACCCTTTAACATAATTCATCAAAAATTGGCATTATGCACACGGGAGAGTCAAAAATAAAATGATCAAAATTTTACGAGGTCTAAACCTCATCATTCCAGCAAGTTTTAAGTTGTGGCATCAAATAGAATTAATTCTTCATTTTGGGATGTCAATAATAAAGTCGACCATATCAAATTCAAGATCCAATTTTTTCAATTTGTAATAGTCATTCTTTTGTTTTCTGCTTGATTTATATATGTTAATATCATGTTTGTATAAGAAGAAACGTAATAATCAGAATTTTTAAAAATGATTTATGTTACCTATTAGCATGATACTTTAATAGCCCATCTGCAATACATTCTAAATAAATATTGATAAACTGTGTTGGAGCCTCGTTCAAGATATTGAACCTTTCAAACAGATAATTTTGATTAATATTCAAACTTTCATCCTCATTATTTTTAAAAGATGAACCAAACACAAACTTTACTTTTTCTTTCTCTTTGGAAGCAGTTGATGGATTATCAACTGTGATAGTATATTGTTTAGTAGTAGCATGTACTGTGACATCCACCTGAAAAGCCAAAATTATTAATGGTTATCACAAAGATACAAAATAAAATAGAAAAAGATACATAATGTTATGCAGCAGATGGGTAATCCATTGCAATAGATATATAATCTGTGGCAACAAACAAGTTATACAGCAGATGGGTAATCTGTTGAAATAGATTACCCATCTATTGCAATAAATATGTAATCTATTACAATAGATGGGATATCTGTTGCACTTATCTTTGTACTTGTTAACATATTACCCAACCACTGTAAGTTATGCAGCAGCTAGGTAATCTATTGCAATAAATGACCTATCCGTTGCAATATATATGCAATATATTACAATAGATAGGATATCTGTTGTACTTATCTCTGTACTTGTTAACATATTACCCAACTGCTGCAAGTTATGCAACAGATGAGTAATCTATTGCAACAAATGACCTATCTATTGCAACATATGATAAATGTTCACCTTTTTCAGCCCATGCTGCTATCCTGTGGCTCTTATACATTGCTCAACAGTGTAAGAAAGAGGACTTGCAATTTTTCTTTGTTTGATATTTGATAATACCTTGAAAATTGCTTTCTTTCTCCTCTTGACCTCTAATGGAGTAAATGAATCTGAAATTCTCTTTGATTGAATGACACCACTCTTAGATGTCAATTCCTTTACAACAACAGTTGATACATTAAGAGAATTAATCACTCCATCATGTTTTTCTTTGCACTTTTGACATTTGCATGCAGGACATAAGCTAGGAGGGGCAACAACTCCAAAATCTGTAGTATGCCAACTTAAAGAGGTATATCTACCATCAAAATCAATAAAGCTAGTATGATCATGATCATTTCTTGTTTCAAAAGCTCCAAGAGGAGCATCAACCAACTTATCAACACCACCAACCCCAACAACAACACCATCACCACTACCACCACCGCTTACAACTCCATCACCACCACCATCACCAACAATAACTCTATCACCACCACCAACACCACCAGTAGCACCATCAATAATAACATCAGCAAGAATAAGCCCACCCTCTCTAAGTGTTTTTCTTTTGATGATTGTTGCTCCAACCAATTTCTTTTTTATTCTATCAACTAGTGAAGTTAGTCGTGCTTCGCATGGTCATGAAATTGTTCATACCTCATGCGGTTATGAAAAATTTTGTTAAATTTATGACTTAATTTTTTTAACATCTAATTAAATTTAAAAGTTAAACACATTTAAACTCTTTTTTTTTTACATGTAAACATTAAGGTGCTTTCATATAAAATGCTTTAATTTCTTTTGGGTAGTTGAACACAATAATTGGTGTGCCTTAATTTTCAACTATTACATTATTAATTCAAGGAAGAAGTTATCATAGAGATGAGGGAGAAGGAAGAGTCACATACTCATTAAATTTTTTTTTCTGATATTCAAATTCTTTTTTAGTTTTCTTTCATAAGATAAAGTACACATATATCTTTAATAGTGAAAATAGATCTTGAATATTCAAATTTCTTTAGCAATAATAGAGATTCGATGAATACAATTTTGTTCAATGTCATAATTGAGATTAAAATTTGATAGTAATCTCAATCAAAGCAGTGAACCAATAACTAAAAAGAAAATCAAAAGAATTGAGAACTATCAATTCAACAATTTTAAAGGGGAGAAAGATGGATTATGAAGAAAAAGACAATTAGTATTACCGCTTCTCATTATTTTAATTCAACATACCATACTGTTTTTTATATTCTATAGTTGTAACATATGTTTTTATTAGTTGAGTTTGCACAACAGTTATAGTTGTAACCTAAGCTTTCATTAGCTGAATTATCACAAGTCACAATGGTTATAATAATTTTTTACTTAATTACATGTGTTAAGCTGGTGTACTTTTTAATTCAATTAGTTAGTAGAATATTATATTATTATTATTTAGTAAAATGAAAGAAAACATCCAAAAAAAAGGAAAGATCTTTTAGGCGATAAAGAAATGTTGCATCACCCTATTTATAGATGTTTATAAGTATTTAACTTTAATTTTTTAATATTTTCATAACTTTCACCTTATATAAAATCTAGATCTAATTTTTTTTAAAAAAAGAAACTAAAAAAATAAGAAAAATACAATATTAGACTCGTTTTCCATAAGTTCATAAACTCAATGGGTACAAATCTTTCTTGCCTCTCTCTTTGCTTTACCTTTATTGCCTCTCTCTTTATTTTACATTAAATACATGATGATAGAAAATTATTGTTAAGATGATTATTATTATGATTATAGAATTATTAATAGTAACAATATTTTACCAGTAAGAACCCCAACAATAATATCACCATTTATCAATACACCATATTTATCAATACAACAATACCAATAACACCAATATTTACCATGACACCACCAACAACACAAATAAATCAACACCACCAACACCAATAAATATCAACAACACCAATATTTACTAATACATCAATACCAACGACATCAATATTTACCAACATTTATAAATATAACAACACAAACAAAATCAACATTCAACTCCAACACCGAAAATATTTACTAACATTAACAAATGCAACACCACCAATACCACCAACACATACCCAACAATACCAACAAACATAAACAACAAAAAACTTTAAAAAATACAACATACACCAATAAATCAATAGTTGTTTAAGTAAGTGTTCACTTAAATCAACAAACCAACAATTGTTAGATTTGGTTACAACAAATGTCTCCAAAAAATTTTTAAATTCAAGTTTCACTATTTTTACAATAATGTTCGAGAGAAAGAACTACAAAAACAACAACAAATCATATTTCACTTCGAAAAGATATCATATTTATATCAATTGTATTAAGAGAAGAAATACCACAAATTAAAATTTTCTTGAGTTCTCATTTCGTTTTTAAGCAACAAATATTAAAATTATTAACCCATACTAGAAGAGAAGTTAACTCAAGTTCCTTTTTGTCTTCATAACTATGAAGCCCTAATTTTTTACCTGTAAAAGTCGAAAAAATGATGAAGAACTCGAAGTTATTGTTGTCGGAAGTTGAAAGTCACCAGAGAATGCTGTCATGTCGATCTGCGTGGAGAAAACTAATGATTGAAAGTCGAAACTATTATCGCCAGAGGTTGAAAGTCATCGGATATTGAAGGTGGTGTTGATCTGTTGTATTATCATTTGCAGTAGCTGTTGGGAGACATTTGAGAGAGAGAGAGGGTCGAGACATTTGAGAAGAGGGAGGAAGGGCTTTTGATTTTTAAAAAATGATTTTATTCAAAATATAGTTGTAGGTTGATTTGTATTTTTAAGAAGATTAAGAATTTTTAAAAATATTAATTATGTCCCCAATTAACTTGATCAATTTTTAAGTGTCTCTGATCCTTAGGCTTGGTCAAAGGTCACCAGTACTTAAAAGCAAACTTGATTGACACCTTTCCTTCAATTTTCTTGTGTTATATTGATTCTTCTATAATTTGAAACTTTTTAGCTGGCGTTTGGCCATATACTTTTAAATATTTTTTTAGAAATTGAAATTGGATAACTTTCAATATATATAAATATATATGCGCATAGTTTTTGAGAAATATGTTTCAACTTTTTACATGAAACATGATTTATACATTTAAGTTTTAAAAACTATTAAGAATAAGGAAAGTACAACTACCAAATATATTATATACTTAAGTATCCAAAAATATACTTTATACTTTATTGTCCAAAATCTAATTTGGTCTTTCATTGCAAATTAACTTTTATTTTCAATTCCTCCCTTTCTTCTCTTTTTCCAAACTCCCATTTAATCTTTAAATTTATCATTTTCTTTCTTCAGTAATTTACATTCTGTTGTAATTTGTTGTTTTACTCATTATTTGGTTACCTCATATGAATTAATTACAAAATATAATGCTATCCATAATGCCCATTATCCCAAAAAATAATGATTTCTTCATCGGCGGTAGCTAAGAATCGTAAGCTTTGAATCAGTAATATCTAACCCAGTTTGTTTCTTTGGCATTCAATTTTAATTACAACATCTTACATGAATAGGGTAGAATTGGTTCAACCATTGTTGAAGCTCTAAACTTTTAAGTTTGAGAATCAAAATTTTCATAAATAAGTTTTTTTTTGAGTGGATATGGTTACAAAAGACCGGTCATGTATTAAGAAGCTCAAATCTAAAATTTTGGATGATTTTGTATAGTTTTGAGGTGTTTTTGGATGAATTTTTCTTGGATTTGAGGAAGAAGGGGAAGGCCATTTTCTTGTATACATTTATATACTGTATTGCATATTATTGTATATACAGAATAATATTTTTATTTGTGTGATTTTCTTCTTTCTCTCCATTTTATACACACTTATACAATGCAACACACTCTTATACAAATACTACAATAATATACACTATTATACAAAAAATTGACTTCATTTTCTTTCTTGAATTGAAGCATTAGATTCATTTAAAGCACCTTTAATAATTTTGCACAATATTATATAGACAATTATTCAATAATATACATAATTATGCAAATATATACATATGTATATATAATGTTTAAACAATGCATCTACATTGTATAAGTGTGTATAAAATGAAAAGGCACAAGAAAACCATTGAAAGAAAAAAAACTATATTTTACATACAACAATATACAAATGTATATAAAAAAAGTACTTTGTCTTCTTCCACGAATTCAAGCACCAAATTCATCCAAAACACTTCAAATTTACGTCAAGTGATCCAAAACTTTTCTAATTGTACTGTAATGTATATCTAATTCTAGATTTTCAATGTTATTTATTATTTTGTGTTGTTCTTCTCGTAGCGAGTTTTTAAAATTATATAAACTATCACATGTACTTTTTCCTAAATTTTCTAAGGTTTCTTCTATCCTTATTAATTTTTCTTTTAAATTCTCCATTATTTTTGTAATTCGGTTTCTATAATTAATTTCTTTATTCAGATTATCTTGATTTTCTCTAGTTTTTCTAATATATTCTAACATCTCTTAATCTGAATAATATCCGTCTGGGTAATTATCCAGGTATAACTGTGCTATCCAATTCATAGTTTCAATTTCACAGTCTAATACTTTTTCTAATATTATTTTCTTAATATCTATAATTTCTATATCTCTAAGTCTATATAAGATTAAGACTTTAAGATTATCTATCATATTTTATTATAATATTTTGTAGTTGTTTGTTTTAGTCTTAGTAGTTCTTGCATATTTTCATTAAGAAATTCTATATATTTTATATCTTTAGTTTCCATGTATTTGTCTAAATTTAATTTCATCTGTTTTTCTATTAACTGTATGTTTCTCATATCTTTTTTCAAAAATTCTAGATATATGTAATTTATCATGGAAAGTATTTATAAGAGTAGTTAGGTAGGTATGGTATGTAATTTATTCTAGTCATATAATATTTACCAAATGCTTTTTCTAATATGATTTTTCTTATATCTACTACTTTTATATCCTTAAGTGCATACAAAATAAGTATTTTAAATTTATCTACCATTACATCAGATAAATAATTATTCATTTTCATAAAATTGCTATTTTCAAAATATTCCCTTCAATCATGTACATAACAAAATATGGTCATCTTAGATTACTATATACTAGATTATTCTTAAATAACATGTTCTTTGGTCACTATTAGCATGGTAATCTGGATATTTTCCCTTAAACAGAGCCTCTACTCTGGTTACTCCCCACCACGGCTTCTTGCCTCATTGGTTTCACCTTTAGGATGACTTAGTTCTTAGGGATTTTTCTCCGTTTCCACTTTGCTAATAAACTTCT